>NC_057811.1:286762838-286829391 GCF_018294505.1 Triticum aestivum
AAGGCAGCGGCGGCCGTGCTCAAGGCAGACTCGGGCGCGGTGGCGGTGGCGGTTGCGCGAGGGAGACGCGGGGGTGGGCCGCCGCTCGGCTGGGCCTCGGCCCGGTCGGGCGCGACGCGGTTTTTTTTTTTAAATTCCGCCGAAAAATTTGTAGAAAAATAAATAAAAATCCAAAAAAATAAAAAAAAATTCCCCGTCTAGTTAGAATATTTAGAAAAGGGTGAACATTTTTTTGACACAAAATAAATTTTTGAAAACATGCTATATTTTTAATGCAATTAAAATTGCAAATAAACTCCGAATAAAATCCAATAAATGATTTTAACACTTTTCCTCGAATATTTCAATTATTTTGGAGAAGTCATATTTTCTCCTCTCATTTATTTTTAATGAAATATTTTTCCGGAGAGAAAATAATTAAAACCAAAAATCCTCGTTTTATTATTTGATGAAAATCAAATATGAAAATTAGAGAAAATCCCCAACTCTCTCCGAGGGTCCTTGAGTTGCTTAGGATTTATCGAGGATTTGTCAAAATGCAATAAAATATGATATGCAAGATGATCTATGTATAACATACCAAATTGAAAATTTGGGATGTTACAGGGAACGTGTCACCTCCGTGTGCGAAACGAGATATGTACACTGCCTTCTCCCGCCTTAATTTTTTTACACAAGAAGATTAGACCAAATAGAAGTATCGTGCTAAATTTTGGGATTATTTTGGGTTTGTTTGGACTTTTTGATACATTAATTGAATTTCTGGGCATTTAATGTGCATAATTAAAATTTGAACTACAAGCACATGCTCTAGTGCACCAAAGTTGGTTGAAAAATCATATGTGTGTCCTTGGGTTAATTTCCAGGTCCCATGCAAGAAATGGGAATGAAATTCAAACATCTCGGCATCATGGCTCGGCCGGAAAGGTTGAGAAACTTGGTTTTTTAATTCCTGTAAATCCAAAACACGCGTGAAAATCATGAAAATTGACATGGTGTCATGACATGGCACCAACATGTTGTGGTAATTTTTTTGGCCAAATTGGGACATGCTTGGTATAAGCTTCTTGCAAACCGGAGCTTCTCTGAAGAAGGCTTGTGGTTCCGAGAGGGAACGTGTCACCTCCGTGTGCGAAACGACATACACTGCCTTCTCCCGCCTTAATTTTTTTACATAGGTAGATTATACCAAATAGAAGTATCGTGCTAAATTTTGCAATTATTCCGAGTTCGTTTGGCCTTTTTTATACATTAATTGAATTTCTGGGCATTTAATGTGCATACTTCAAATTTGAACTACAAGCACATGCTCAAGTGCACCAAAGTTGGTTGAAAAATCACATGTGTGTCCTTGGGTGAATTTGTAGGTCCCATGCAAGAAATGGGAATGGAATTCAAACATCTGGGCGTCGTGCCTCGGCTAGAAATATTGAGAAACTTGGTTTTTTTAATTCCTGTAAATCCAAAACACGCCTGAAAATCATGAAAATTGGCATGGTGTCATGACATGGCACCAACATGTTGTGGTAATTTTTTTGGCCGAATTGGGACAAGCTTTGGTATAAGCTTCTTGCATGCCGGAGCTTCTCTCAAGAAGGCTTATGGTTCCGTGAGGGAACGTGTCACCTCCGTGTGTGAAATGACATACACTGCCTTCTCCCGCCTCGATTTTTTTACGCAGGCAGCTTAGACCAAATAGGAGTTTCGTGCTAAATTTTGAAATTATTCCGGGTTCATTTGGCCTTTTTATACATTAATTCATTTTCCAGGCATTTAATGCACATAGTTCAAATTTGAAGTACAAGCGCATGCTCCAGTGCACAAAAGTTAGTTGGAAAATCATGTATGTGTACTTGGGCAAACTTCTAGGTCCCATGGAAGAAGTGGGAATGGAATTCAAACATCACGACGTCTTGCCTCGGCCGGAAACATCGAGAAACATGGTTTTAAAATCCCCGTAAATCCAAAACTCGCCTGAAAATCATGAAACTTGGCATGGTGTCATGACATGGCACCAACAAGCTGTGGTAATTTTTCTGTCCGATTTGCGAAGGCGCACACATTAACAATCAACAAAGTCATTTTGGAACAAGTGCCGTCACGTTACAAATCGGAAACACAAGTATTATTGAAACCGTGGGCGTTCTACTTACCAATTACGTGCCGCCACGTGTCCCCTTTTTTATTGGCTAGGAGGTGCCGTGTGGGGTAGCTATTTGAGTATGGGAGGCGTGCGATCAGACCCCGCTCATCGGGAGGAGAGCCCTTTGACCTCTATCCATCGCGCACCTCCCTCCCAACGTCTCCATTAATGGTGCCCGAGCCCCTGTTTCACGGCGTGGCTATGTCTCATTGGACTGAGATTTAAGAGAGAAATAAGAAAATCTGAAAAGAAAGCTTTGCATGGATCTTGATGTAAGATCCGACGGACCTATATAGCATTGACTGTGACTTATAGCAAGACTGATGAAAGGACGATGACAGTGGATAATAATTGTCTTACATATTTAGGAACATAATTAAAAAAGCCACATGCGGCAACGCCTAAAATACACAAGGGCAAAAGAAGGAAGACAACGATCTGGCTCGCCGATCTCTACTTTTTGATGCGTTGCTGCAGGCCACGGGAACTAGTCTCCGCGGCGAGCGGCGATGAGCTCTTTCGTGTCCTCAAGATGCTGCTTGAGAGCATCCACGGATTCCTCCACCAGCCTTTTGCACTTGATGCGCAGCATGGCATTCTCGTCCATAAGTTTCTCGACGATGACGTCGGTCCTCTTCAACAAGGCAGTGGTCTCCTCCTGCTGCTCTGCACTTTCGACGATATTCGCCCTCAGCAGCTCGAGCTTGGCCTGGAGCTTCACATTGCTCTCCCTTAGTTGCCGGATGACGCTAGTAGCCTGTTCAAACGAGGCTTTCATGTTGTCCTGCAACCTCACCCAGCCAGAGATCTGATCCATCTGGCTATGGACGATCGCATGCATGCGCCTGTAAGAGTCCTCGCGTGTCAGCAAGACATTTTCCCAGGCCGCCGCTGCGCGGGAGGACATCTCTGCTGCATTCGCGATGCGGCGGGACATCTCTACTGCTTTCACGGCACGTCCGGACCAGTCTGCTGCATCGACGGCGCAGCGGGACCTTCGTGCTGCTTCGGCGGTGTGGCGGGACCTCTGTGCTGCTACGGCCGTGTGGCAGGACATGTAAGCTGCTTTTGCGGCGTGGCGGGACATCTCCTGTGCTTCCGCTTTCATGCTCGCCTCTCCCTGGTGGCAATCTCTCAACCCAGAACTCACGCTGGCCATGGCAGACGCAAGGGAACGATGATGAATGACTTGTTTGTTTTTGTGGATGAGGAGTTGAGGAGGAATGTGCAGTCATCTTGGAGTAGTAGTATTTATAACCGAGTACTAATATGCTCCTAAGTGGGAAACCGTTTAGGTTTTGATCAGTGTGAATAGGTTTGCAATTAAATATAGCGTCGTAGTAATTTGGAATGTGACGGGACGGTTCTATAATTTCTAAGTGCGGCACTATTCTCAGACGGAGTAACGTGGGCACGCTTTCTCAGCCCCGTACGTGGCGTTTGCACACGTCTTGTTCCAACAACCGTGCGCGCTCATTATTACCTTTGCACATGCTTCTTTTAATTAGAATGTGTGCCCGTCTAGTGCACACACGTTGATATGTCTAACTGTTTCTGTTTGTTGTGGCTAATCACAAACAGTTCATCCGTGTGAAGTGTATGCCATCAATCGCGGACACTTTGATCTGGCTGACCATTTCTGTTCGGTTGCCTAATCGCAAACAGTTAATCCTTCTGAAGTGTATGCCCTCAATCGCACACACCTTTATCTAGCTGCATGTTTCGGTTGTTCCTCTCATCACAAACAGTTAATCCGAGTGAACTATATGTCGCATATCGCACACGCCTTCATCTGGCTGCCCGTTTCTGTTCTTCTTCCTCATCGCAAACAGTTCATTGAACTGAACCGTGTGTCTTCCATCGCACATGCAACTAAAATCGGAACCGTGTTTGATGCATCCGTCATCGCAAACCTTTTGCACCTTTTTGACGGGTTTTTTACATCGGCGTTTGTGATTAATGCATCGCACACAGTTTCGTCAAAGGGTCTTTGATCGTAGTGTCTCGTTAGCAGCATCTTGCAGTAGTGAGTCCATGGATTATATGCACTCTCACCCTCCACCACTGCTAGCCTCTCTAGTACCACGCAACTTCATTGGTGCATTACACCCACCATATACCTTCCTCAAAACAGCCACCATACCTACCTATTATGGCATTTCCATAGCCATTCCGAGATATATTGCCACGCAACTTCCACTGTTCCGTTTTATTATGACATGCTCCATCATTGTCATATTGCTTTGCATGATCGTAAGATAGCTAGCATGATGTTTACATGGCTTGTCCGTGTTTTTGATGTCATTTGCTACGCTAGATCATTGCACATCCCGGTACACCGCCGGAGGCATTCATATAGAGTCATATTTTGTTCTAAGTATCGAGTTTTAATTCTTGAGTTGTAAGTTCATAAAAGTGTAATGATCATCATTATTAGAGCATTGTCCCATGTGAGGAAAGAATGATGGAAGCTATGATTCCCTCACAAGTTGGGATGAGTCTCCAGACTTTATAAAAAATAAAAGAGGCAAAAGAAGCCCACAAAAAATAGAGGCCAAAGAAGCCCACCAAAAAAGAGAGAAAAGAAAGAAGGGACAATGTTACTATCATTTTTCCACACTTGTGCTTCAAAGTAGCACCATGATCATCATTATAGAGAGTCTCCTATGTTGTCACTTTCATATACTAGTGGGAATTTTTCGTTATATAACTTGGCTTATATATTCCAATGATGGGCTCCCTCAAATTGCCCTAGGTCTTCGTGAGCAAGCGAGTTGGATGCACACTTAGTTTCTTTTTGAGCTTTCATAAACTTATAGCTCTAGTGCATCAGTTGCATGGCAATCCCTACTCACTCACATTGATATCTATTGATGGGCATCTCCATAGCCCGTTGATATGCCTAGTTGATGTGAGACTATCTCCTTCTTTTTGTCTTCTCCACAACCACCATATTTTATTCCACCTATAGTTGAAAACGTTTGAGAACATCAAAAGTATGAAACAATTGCTTGGCTTGTCATCGGGGTTGTGCATGATTTAATACTTTGTGTGATGAAGATGGAGCATAGCTAGACTATATGATTTTGTAGGGATAACTTTCTTTGGCCATGTTATTTTGAGAAGACATGATTGCTTTATTAGTATGCTTGAAGTATTATTGTTTTTATGTCAATATTAAAATTTTGTTTTGAATCTTATATATGGATCTGAACATTCATGCCACAATGAAGAAAATTACATGGATAAATATGCTAGGTAGCATTCCACATCAAAAATTCTGTTTTTATCATTTACCTACTCGAGGACGAGTAGGAATTAAGCTTGGGGATGCTTGATACATCTCCAATGTATCTATAATTTTTTATTGTTCCATGCTATTATATTATCTGTTTTGGATGTTTTATATGCATTAATATGCTATTTTATATTATTTTTGGGTCTAACTTATTAACCCAGAGCCCAGTGCCAGTTTCTGTTTTTCCTTTTTCGAGTTTCGGAGAAAACGAATATCAAACAGAGTCCAAACGGAAGAAACCTTATGATGATTTTTCTTGGACCGGAAGACACACGGAGGACTTGGAAACCAAGTTAGAAGAGTCCAAAGGCGACGACAAGGGTGCAGGGCGCGCCCCCTATCTTGTGGGTCTCTCGGAGCTCCTCTAACCCTATTCTTCGGCCTATAAATTCCAAAATATTCCCAAACCACCAAAAGCATCCACCAAAATACTTTTCCACCGCCATAACCTTCTGTTCCCGTGAGATCCCATCTTAAGGCCTTTTACGGCATCCTGCCGGAGGGGGATTCGATCATGGAGGGCATCTACATCAACCCTATTGCCCTTCCGATGAAGCGTGAGTAGTTTACCACATACCTACAGGTCCATAGCTAGTAGCTAGATGGCTTCTTCTCTCTCTTTGATTCTCAATACCATGTTCTCCTTGATGTTCTTCGAGATCTAGCCGATGTAATCTTCTTTTGCGGTATGTTTGTCGAGATCGATGAATGGTGGATTTATGATCACCTTATCTATGAATATTATTTGAATCTTCTCTGAATTCTTATATGCATGATTTAATATCTTTTTATTTCTCTTCGAATTATCTGTTTGGTTTGGCGAACTAGATTGGTTTTTCTTGCAATGGGAGATGTGCTTAGTTTTGGGTTCAATCTTGTGTGATTTCACCTAGTGACAAAGTAGGGGTAGCGAGACACGTATTGAATTGTTGCCATCAAGGGTAAAAAGATGGGTTTTTCATCATATTGCTTGAGTTTATCCCTCTACATCATGTCATCTTACTTAAGGCATTACTCCGTTCTTTTATGAACTTAATACTCTAGATGCATGCTGGATAGCGGTCGATGTGTGGAGTAATAGTAGTAGATGCAGGCAGGAGTCGGTCTACATGACACATACGTGATGCCTATATTCATAATCATTGCCTTGGATATCGTCATAACTTTGCGCTTTTCTATCAATTGCTCGACAGTAATTTGTTCACCCACCGTATTATTTGCCTTCAAGAGAGAAGCCTCTAGTGAAACCTTTGGCCCCCGGGTCTATTTTCCTTCATATATTTTCAGAGCTATATACCAAAAATACCAAAAATATCTTGTTGCAATTTATTTACTTTTATTCACTTTTATGTTTTAGTAACCTTTTATATCTATCTCTATCAGATCTCACCTTTGCAAGTGACCGTGAAGGGATTGACAACCCCTTTATCGCGTTGGGTGCGAGTGTTTGATTGTTTGTGTAGGTGCATATATTGGGGACTTGCGTGTTTCTCCTACTGGATTGATACCTTGGTTCTTAGCTGAGGGAAATACTTATCTCTACTTTGTTGCATCACCCTTTCCTCTTCAAAGGAAAAACCAACGCAAGCTCAAGAAGTAGCAAAAACGTGCATCAACCCCTATGCATAGATTACCCCAATGTCACCTGGGAATCCGCGAGTTGAGTGCCAAGACATACATCAAGTGAGGAATAGAACACCCTATTGTCACTACGGGTATCCCACACAAGACAAACATCAAGTGTTCTCAAATCCATAAAAGTATTCAATCCGATAATAGTGAAACCGCAAAGGTAAAACTCAATTCATCACAAGAATATATAGAGGTAGAAACACCATATGATCCAACTATAGTAACAAAGCTCGCAGTACATCAAGATCGTGCCAAATCAGGAACACGAGATGCCAAATCAAGAACACGAGAGAGAGAGAGAGAGAGAGATCAAACACATAGCTACTGGTACATACCCTCAGCCCCGAGGGTGAACTACTGCCTCCTCATCATGGAGATCGACGGGATGATGAAGATGGCCTCCGGTGATGATTTCCCCCTCTGACAGGGTGCCGAAACGGGCTCCCGATTGGTTTTTCGTGGCTAGAGAGGCTTGCGGCGGCAGAACTTCCGATCTAGGGTTCTTTTCAGAGGTTTGGGTATTTATAAGAATTTTTGGCGTCGGTCTCATGTCAAGGGGGTGCCCGAGGGGCCCACCGCTAGGAGCGTGCGCCCTGGTTGGGTGGGCGCACGCCCTAGGCTTGTGGCCTCCTTGTTCACCTCCTGGTTCTTTTCCGGTGTTTGGGGGTGTCTTTCGGTCCATAAAAAATCACCATAAATTTTCAGCCCATTCTGAGATCTTTTATTTCTGCACAAAAACCGACACCACGGTAGTTTTGCTGAAAATAGCGTCAGTCTAGGTTAGTTCTAATAAAATGATACCAAAACCATATAAAATTGTTTCAAACATGGCATGAATACTTCATAAATTATAGATATGTTGGAGACGCATCAGCATCCCCAAGTTTAATTCCTACTCGTCCTCGAGTAGGTAAATGATAAAGAAATAATTTATGAAGTGTAAATGCTACCTAACATGTTTATCAATGTAATCTTTCTTTGTTTGTCATGAATATTCAGATCCATAAGATTCAAAAAAAAGTTTAATATTGACATAAAAACAATAATACTTCAAGCATACTAATGAAGCAATCATGTCTTCTCAAAATATCATGGCTAAAGAAAGTTATCCCTACAAAATCATATAATCTTGTCATGCTCTATCTTCATCACACAAAGTATTTATCATGCACAACCCCGGTGTTAGCCAAGCAATTGTTTCATACTTTTGGTGTTCTCAAACTTTTTCAACTTTCATGCAATACATGAGCGTGAGCCATGGATATAACACTATAGGTGGAATAGAGTGTGGTGGAGGTTGTGAGCAGAAGACAAAAAAGGAGGAAGTCTCACATCAACTACGCAAATTAATAGGCTATGGAGATGCCCATCATTTGATATCGATGCAAGTGAGTAGGGATTGCCATGCAACGGATGCACTGGATCTATAAGTGTATGAAAGCTCAAAAGAAAACTAAGTGAGTGTGCATCCAACTTGCTTGCTCACGAAGACCTAGGGCAATTTGAGGAAGCCGTCATTGGAGTATACAAGCCAAGTTTTATAATGAAAAATCCCCACTAGTATATGAAAGTGATAAATAGGAGACTCTCTATCATGAAGACCATGGTGCTACTTCGAAGCAAAAGTGTGGAAAAGGATAGTAACATTGTCCCTTCTCTTTTTTTTCTCTCATTTTTTTATTTTCTCCTTTATTTCTCTTTTTTGTATTGGGCTCTGTGGCCTCCTTTTTTTTATTTGGGCTCTTTGGCCTCTTTTGTATTTTAAGTCTGGAGTCTCACCCAGACTTGTGGGAGAATCATAGTTTCCATCATCCTTTCCTCACATGGGACAATGCTCTAATGATGATGATCAACACACTTTTACTTACTTACAATTCAAGAATTACAACTAGATACTAGAACAAAGATATGACTCTATATGAATGCCTCCAATGGTGTACCGGGATGCGCAATGATCTAGCATGACATGTATAACAAATATGAATGGTGGCCAAGCCACAAATACTATGTCAACTATATGATCACGCAAAGCAATGTGATAATGATGGTATGTGTCACAATAAACGGAACGACGGAAGTTGCATGGAAATATATCTCGGAATGGCTATGGAATCCCATAATAGGTAGGTATTGTGGCTATTTTGAGTAAGGGTATATGGTGGGTTTAATGCACTGGCAAAAGTTGCACGGTAGTCATAAAGAACTCACATACTTATTGAAAAAGTTTATTAGCCATCAAAACAAAGTACTAATACGCATGCTCCTGGGGGAGAGGTTGGTAGGAGTTAACCATCGCGCGCTCCCATCCTCCACACAAAAGATGACAATCAATAATAAATCATGCTCCAACTTCATCGCATAGCAATAGACCATATGTGCATGCTTCGGGAATCACAAACTTTAACACAAGTATTTCTACTAATCCACAATTATTCTCTAGCATGACTCTAATATCACCATCTTTATATCTCAAAACAAATGCAAGGAATCAAACTTCTCATATTTTCAATGCTCTTTATGAAAGTTTTTATTATATCCCTCTTGGATGCCCATCACATTAGGACCAAATTCATAACCTAAGAAAATTGACATACTATTTTTAAGACTCTCAAAATAGTATAATTGAAGCATGAGAGTTCATCAATTTCTACAAAATAAAACCAATGTCGTGCTCTAAAAAGATATAAGTGAAGCACTACAGCAACTACCTAGCTCAAAAGATATAAGTGAAGCACATAGAGTAAATGACAAACTACTCCAAAAAGATATAAGTGAAGAACAATGAGTAGTCAAATAATTAAGTAGCTATGTGAAGACTCTCTTTCATAAAAATAGATCTTAAGTATTTTATTCAAACAACAAGCAAAACAAAATAAAATGGCATTCCAAGGATAACACATATCATGTGAAGAAGCAAAAACTTAGGCTCAACCAAAATTGACCGATCATTGTTGAAGAAGAAAGGTGGGATGCCAACCGGGGCATCCCCAAGCTTAGATGCTTGATACTTCTTGAAATATTAGTTTGGGATGCCTTGGGCATCCCCAAGCTTGAGCTCTTGTGTCTCTTAATTCCTTTTATATCACGGTTACCCTAATTCTCAAAAACTTCATCCACACAAAACTCAACAAGAACTCGTGAGATAAGTTAGTATGATAAAGAGCAAAACCATATCATTCTCTACTGTAGAAAATCACTAAAACTATTATTTAACATTGGATACTAAATGCCTCTGCATATTTAATACTCCTATCTTCAAATACAATCATTAAACAAGCAAACATATGCAAACATAATAGCAATCTATCTAAACAGAACCGTCTGTAAAGAATGCAAGAAGATTCATACTTCTCTAACTCCAAAATTTCCGAAAATTTACCACACTGTAGAATTTTTTTGTTTCTCATTGTGTAAAAATTTCAAGATTTTATCATGTTCTGACTTTCCAGAAGAATTCAGACAATGATAGAAAACTTTCTGTTTTCAAAACAACAACATATAGACTTGCAAAATGAGCATGGTAAAGGCTATACTTGACATTTTTATTGAAATAAAGGATGCAAAACATTACTCGAAATAATAGCAAGCAAATCCAAATAAAATAAAATGACGCTCCAAGCAAAACTCATATCATGTGACGAATAAAAATATAACTTCATGTGAGGTTACCGATAATGTTGAAGACGAAAGAGGGGATGCCTTCGGGGGCATCCCCAATCTTAGTTGCTTGGGTATTCCTCGAATATTACCTTGGGGTGCCTTGGGCATCCCCAAGCTTAGGGTCTTTCCACTCCTTATTCTCCTTATGTCGATATCACCCAGAAGCTGAAAACTTCAATCACACAAAACTTAACGGAACTTCATGAGATAGGTTAGTATGATAAAGAGAAAATCGTTCACGTAAGTAATGTCAAAGACAAGATTCATAATTGTTCTCACACAATGCCTATTGCACCTTATCATTTCCATAATTTATATCATTTAATATAAGCTATGGAAACACTAAAACAAGCAAACTATGCATTGAAAATAGAATCTGTCAAAAACAGAACAGTGTGTAAGGATCTGGACAATGACCATACTTCTGTAAATCTAAAACTTCTGAAAAATTAGAAAAGCGTAGTTAATTTGTATACCAATCATGTGTAAAAAATTCAGAATTTTATCGCTTTCCAGTGAATTTAAACAATTCTGTTACTGGAAGCAAGAGTTTCTGTTTTTGCTCAGAATCAAGTCAACTATCATTCAGACTAATCATGTGAACACTCAAAAACAATAGGTATAAATATCGGGTTGTCTCCCAACAAGCACTTATATTTAATGCCTTTTTAGGTAGGCATGATGATTTCAATGATACTCGCATGAAAGATAAGAATTGAAACATAATGGGAGCATCATGAAGCATATAACTAGCACATTTAAGTCTAACCCACTTCCTATGCATAGGGATTTTATGAGCAAACAATTTGTGGGAATAAGAATCAACTAGCATAGGAAGGCAATACAAGCAAAACTTCAAGATTTTCAACACATAGAGAGGAAACTTGATATTATTGCAATATGTAAAAGCATATGTTCCTCTCTCATAGTAATTTTCAGTAGCATCATGAATGATTTCAACAATATAACTATCACATAAAGCATTATTTTCATGATCCACAAGCATGGAAATTTTATTACTCTCCACATAAGCAAATTCTTTCTCATTCATAATAGTGGGAGCAAACTCAACAAAATAAGTATCATGTGATACTTGATTGGCATAATCATATTGAGAATTAAAATCATGATGGCAAGTTCCATGGTTATCATTGTTCTTTATTTCATAAGTGTCGTCATGATAATCATCATAAATAGGAGGCATGCAATCATCATAACAAAATTGCACATCAAAACTTGGGGGACTAAAATTATCATCCTCATCAAACATAACATCCCCAAGCTTATGGCTTTGCATATCGTTAGCATCATGGATATTCAAAGAATTCATACTAAAAACATTGCAATCATGCTCATCATTCATAGATTTTATGCCAAAAAAATTATTGACTTCTTCTTCTAGCAATTGAGCACAAGGTTCCTTTCCATCATTTTCATGAAAAACATAAAGATGAATAATATGTGGCAACCTAAATTCCACTTTTTGTAGTTTTCTTTTATGAACCAAACTAGTGATAAAACAAGAAACTAAAAGATTCGTTGCAAGATCTAAATATATACCTTCAAGCACTCACCTACCCAGCAACGGCGCTAGAAAAGAGCTTCATGTCTGCTATGCAATTTACTTCTTGTAGACTCGTGTTGGGCCTCCAAGTGTAGATTTTTGTAGGACAGTAGCAAATTTCCCTCAAGTGGATGACCTAAGGTTTATCAATCTGTGGGAGGCATAGGATGAATATGGTCTCTCTCAAACAAGCCTACAACCAAATAACAAGGAGTCTCTTGTGTCCCCAACACACCCAATACAATGGTAAATTGTATAGGTGCACTACTTCGGCGAAGAGATGGTGATACAAGTGTAATATGGATAGTAGATATAGGTTTTTGTAATATGAAAATATAAAAACAGCCAGGTCAATGGTAGAGCTAGACCAAATGTTCTGGGGGGCAAACAAGAATATATGAGTGTTTCGGGGGGAGTACTAAAAAAGTTCTCATCTAAGTCCTTTCAAAAAAATCTTCACAAGTTGCTTCAAAGATGGGGTGCCACAACCCCCCAGCAATACATATAGCTCTGCCTTGAGCAAGGTAACTAGTAACAAAAGTGAGCAAAAATGACATTGTAATGCTTGAAAACAAGGCCTAGGGTTCATACTTTCACTAGTGCAAATTCTCTCAACAATGATAACATAATTAAATCATATGGCAATCCCTCAACGTGCGACAAAGAGTCACTCCAAAGTTCCTATCACGGAGAACATAACATGAAATTGCTTCTAGGGTACGAAACCACCTCAAAGTTATTCTTTCTGATCAATTTTTTGAGCTATTCCTATAAGTGTCAAAAACAGCCCTAGAGTTCGTACTAAAATAACACCATATGATACACATCAATCAAGCCTAATGTCACCTAGATACTCCAATGTCACCATAAGTATCTGTGGGTCAATTATACGATATGCATCAAACAACTTCAGATTCATAATATTCAATCAAGCACAAAGAACCTCAAAGAGTGCCCCAAGATTTCTACCGGAGAAACAAGGATGAAAATGTGCATCAACCCCTATGCATAGATTACCCAAATGTCACCTCGGGGATCCGCGAGTTGAGTGCCAAAACATACATCAAGTGAGCCAATAGAACACCCCATTGTCACCACGGGTATCCCACACAAGACATACATCAAGTGTTCTCAAATCCATAAAAGTATTCAATCTGATAATAGTAAAACCTCAAAGGTAAAACTCAATTCATCACAAGAATATAGAGAGGGAGAAACACCGTATGATCCAACTATAGTAATAAAGCTCGTTGTACATCAAGATCGTGCCAAATCAAGAAGACGAGAGAGAGAGATCAAACACATAGCTACTGGTACACACCCTCAGCCCCGAGGATGAACTACTCCCTCCTCGTTGTGACAGCCTGGTTTTTGCCCTCTTTTCTTTTTCTTGCCTTTTGGTTTGAATTTGGGTTTTGAATCAACTCACTTGGACTTGATCACTTGGGCATGTCCTTGATTTTCACTCAAGTGACCCATCTCTCTCCCAAAAATATCATTTCCTCTCTGAAATATCCCAAAATGGCCCTAAGAATATTTTTCATAAATGAAAACTATTAATTTTCACTTCAAAACCTCACTTTAGCAACATGTGCTCCAAAGCAACCCTCATTTTTCTTGCCCACAAAAATCTGAGAAAATTCTCAAATATTCTTTGAACCCTCTTCCTGAGCAAAATTATTGCATAGGTTTTTGGAATATATTTTTTTACAGAAAATCATTTCTGCTCAGGTGAGAAAATGCAGTTTCTACAGGAAGTGCATTTTTTCTTGATCCAATGAAGCTGAAATTTTTAGGGCTTCATTACCCTCCTATGAAACTACTAACCACCAAAAATCATCCCTAAACTCCTTCTAGATCTCTCTCAGTTAACCTCACAATTTTCTGTCTAGGAACTTGCCAGGAAGAAACCCACTCGCACAGAGCTCTTGTGACCAACTCAAACCCATGGAGCGACTCAAACCATCAAGGACTACACGCCAGACATGAATTTAAGGCACGGCGTGGCATGATGCCAAAGTTCACGTGGTGACCACGCGTGTGCACCATGCCAGCCTGCGTGTCGACGCGCTCTGGATGCCGCCGACGGCTCTGTTTCGCGCGTGCTCGCTTCCCACCTCGCCGCGCCTTGCTAAACCTCGCCACAATCACCGTCCTGACGCCTTTAACTCCTCCTGGCACTTGCCGATGCCGGAGCTCGCCGCAGCGAGCACGGGCATGATGCGGCCAAGCCAACAGTGCGCCCGTGCCCACTGTGCTCGTCGCTACACGACCCATGTGCTCGTCTCTGCTTGCCCACCGTGGCCACGTGATCCACGGTATCTTCTCCCCTTCTCACTAACGCCAATCATCACCGGGCACCGCCTCCAGAGAACTCCGGCGGAGCCCGAACCCCTCTCCTCCCTTGCCTATAGATACGGCCCTCCCTGATAACCCACAAGTATAGGGGATCGCAACAGTTTCCGAGGGTAGAGTATTCAACCCAAATTTATTGATTCGACACAAGGGGAGCCAAAGAATATTCTCAAGTATTAGCAGCTGAGTTGTCAATTCAACCACAGCTGGATAACTTAGTATCTGCAGCAAAGTATTTAGTAGCAATGTAATATGGAAGTAACGGTAACGATAGCAAAAGTAATATTTTTGGGTTTTCTAGTGATTGTAACAATAGCAACGGAAAAGTAAATAAGCGAAGAACAATATGTGAAAAGCTCGTTGGCATTGGATCGGTGATGGAGAATTATGCCAGATGCGGTTCATCATGTAACAGTCATAACATAGGGTGACAGAACTAGCTCCAATTCATCAATGTAATGTAGGCATGTATTCCGAATATAGTCATACGTGCTTACGGAAAAGAACTTGCATGACATCTTTTGTCCTACCCTCCCGTGGCAGCGGGGTCCTACTGGAAACTAAGGGATATTAAGGCCTCCTTTTAATAAAGTACCGAACCAAAGCATTAACACATAGTGAATACATGAACTCCTCAAACTACGGTCATCACCGGGAGTGGTCCCGATTATTGTCACTTCGGGGTTGTCGGATCATAACACATAGTAGGTGACTATAGACTTGCAAGATAGGATCAAGAACTCACATATATTCATGAAAACATAATAGGTTCAGATCTGAAATCATGGCACTCGGGCCCTAGTGACAAGCATTAAGCATAGCAAAGTCATAGCAACATCAATCTCAGAACATAGTGGATACTAGGGATCAAACCCTAACAAAACTAACTCGATTACATGATAAATCTCATCCAACCCATCACCGTCCAGCAAGCCTACGATGGAATTACTCACGCACGGCGGTGAGCATCATGAAATTGGTGATGGAGGATGGTTGATGATGACGACGGCGACGGATTCCCCTCTTCGGAGCCCCGAACGGACTCTAGATCAGCCCTCCCGAGAGAGTTTAGGGCTTGGCGGCGGCTCCGTATTGTAAAACGCGATGAATCTTTCTCTCTGATTTTTTTCTCCCCGAACACGAATATATGGAGTTGGAGTTGAGGTCGGTGGAGCTCTAGGGGGCCCACGAGGCAGGGGGCGTGCCCCCCACCCTCGTGGACAGGTGGTGGGCCCCCTGGCCTTGATTCTTTCGCCAATATTTTTAATATTTTCCAAAAATAAGTTCCGTGGAGTTGCAGGTCATTCCGAGAACTTTTGTTTCTGCACATAAATAACACCATGCAAAGTCTGCTGAAAATAGCGTCAGCCCGGGTTAGTTCCATTCAAATCATGCAAGTTAGAGTCCAAAACTAGGGCAAAAGTGCTTGGAAAAGTAGATACGACGGAGACGTATCAACTCCCCCAAGCTTAAACCTTTGCTTGTCCTCAAGCAATTCAGTTGATAAACTGAAAGTGATAAAGAAAAACTTTTACAAACTCTGTTTGCTCTTGTTGTTGTAAATATGTAAAGCCAGCATTCAAGTTTTCAGCAAAGATTATGAACAACCATATTCAGAATAACACTTAGGTCTCATGTTTACTCATATCAATGGCATAATCAACTAGCGAGCAATAATAATAAATCTCGGATGACAACACTTTCTCAAAACAATCATAATATGATATAACAAGATGGTATCTCGCTAGCCCTTTCTGAGACCGCAAAACATAAATGCAAAGCACCTTTAAAGATCAAGGACTGACTAAACATTGTAGTTCATGGTAAAAGAGATCCAGTCGTAGTCATACCCAATATAAATTAATAGTAATGGATGCAAATGACAGCGGTGCTCTCCAGGTTGTGCTTTTTAATGAGAGGGTGATGACTCAACATGAAAGTAAATAGATGTCGGTGTGGAACGACACCTATGGGATCACAAGAATCCCTACTACGGTTGCCGGGGCGCGGGGTTGCGAGAAGAGCAGGGCTAGTAGACAGCACAAGGATTGTTTACCCAGGTTCGGGCCGCGAGGATGCATAAAACCCTAGTCCTGCTTTGGTGGGTGTATTTCAGAGAGTTCTTGAGCTCTCGAACTAGCTGTGGTGAGTGCGTGGTTCAAAAGAGCCGAATCCTTCTCCAGTATGCCATGGGCCTCCTTTTATAATCGAAAGGGGCTGCCACAGTGGCACACAGGAGGTGGAAAGGCATACAGTGCCCTGAGCTTATCGCTCGTATTACAGGACAAGACGCATTTAATGCATAGCTTAGGTGTCCCCTTGCTTTATTGGGGACGGGGGCGAGGCCCGTCCCGTCCGTCGCCGCTCCTCCTCGCTTTGACACGTGCCCTGGCCAGTGAGGCGTGGTGCCATGTAGGCAGGCAGGCAGCTGAGGTGGCGCAGTGGCGGAGCCTTCACGAAGATCTGCATGCCGCCACGCAGGCGCTCGATGAGTTGGCCTGGGAGCTGCATGTTGCCACGCAGGTGCCCACCCAGCTGGTTGGGCTGGCAGCTGCATGTGAACGGTGGTGGAAGCTTGGTCGGCATGGGCCTGGCGGTGGCCCTGCTGGTGTCCTTGGTGAGGGCCTTGCCGGGTGGCCCGGCAAGGGTCTTGCCGTGGCGCGCTGTCGTCCCCGGCAAGGGCCTTGCCGGGGGTCTGGTGGCCTTCCTCGGCAAGGATCTTGCCGAGGATCATCGTCTTCTAATCCTCATCTGATCTTGAATATGTCTTCACAAAGATCTGCATGCCACCACGGAGGTGCCTCCCGAGCCCTGGCCCAACTTGATGTTGGAGACCGTGGGCTCAAGGGTGGCCCGCTCTGTTGGTGCGGGGCGAGCTGTCCCGGCAAGGGTCTTGCCTGGGGAACCTGCTTCGTCCCTCTGCTCTTTGTGGTCTTGGCCTTGGCGTTGCTCTGATTATCTTGGGCTTCGGTCTTACCTTGGCTCACCTCCCCTGTTCTACTTGGCGCGACTGTAGGCGCGGCTCCAACTGCCCGTGCATAGGTATAGGGGTACAAAAACGCACCCCTCTTTTTGTACACCGACAGGAGCCCCCGGGCCTGGGCCATACATAAGCGTGACCCGTTGTTGGGCCAGGCCCAAAACAGTGCGCGGGCAGGCGGGGTGGTTTTTACTGCGGTAAGACTTTTCGCGCTTTGCGCCTTCCACGACCCGCGCGCGCGGCGCGGCGTGGAGGGGTGTGCGTGACGTGGGCAGCATGCGTGGGGCGGTTTCCACACGCATGCGTCATATCGCAGTAAAGAGGCGGCTCGCGCCTTCCCCGTAAAAAGAGGGAGGCGTGGAGGCGCGACTCATTTACTGAACGGGGCCGGGTCGCGGTCAACAAGGCGTCCACTCCCCACGATCACGGGGTGGGGAGAGGTCGCTTCACCCGTCCCCTCAGTTCTGCACGCCCACCACGCGTCCTTCATGCGCCTGGGGTGGCAAGCGGTGGAGGCGGGAAACCGGGCCGTCGCTGGTTGGGCAGCGGGTTGGTCCTGATTCCCTGCGCCTCCGGTGGCTGGATTGGCCGAGCGGGGCGGCCGAGCCCCGACCCCGCCCCTTTATAAAGAGGGGGAAGGGGGATGGCATCCCGCATTCTTCTGTCATCTGCCTCCTCTTGCTTCTGCTTCTTCCTTTCACTCGCCATGGAGAAAGGGAATCCGGGTCCCTCGACGGTGGCGGCGAGGGTCGCCGCTCGACAGTGCGTCCCTCCTCCTCCTGAGCCCGTGGTGGTGGAACCGGCCGCGAGGGGAAGGGGGAGGGGGCGAGGCCGGGGCAGAGGTCGTAGTCCTCGGGGAAGAGGAGGACGGGGCGGCGCGCCGGCTTCGCCCCCACCAATGGTGCCTTTCCCGATGGAGGGCCATGTTGGAGATCAGCCCCGCGAGTTCTTCATTAGGCTGCGCCGGCCTCCGCGTCGCCGTCTCCGTCCTCCCTCCCGTTTGCTCGAGAGATGGAGCGTGACCGGCCCCAATCCCTCAGATTGCACATGAGGGGTTGTGGGAATGGGGGCACGCGGGTCGACGTCGACTTCCCGGCTCCTCGGGTCATGTACCTCCGTCGTGGGTGGAAGACATTCGCTCGCATCCACAGCCTGACGGTGGGGCTCGTCCTCTACTTCAAATTGATGGAGGACGGCCTGCTCTCCATCAAGGTCTTCGGAGACTTCGGGACTCGCCTGAAGTGCTGCGTGGAGAGCTCCTCCGATGGAGATTCCGACGATGGAAGCTCTTCCTCGAGCGAAAGTGATGAGGAGGACAGCGGGGGAGATGACGGGGATGAGTCCGACTAGGCGTCGGACGCCACGCGCCTGGGCGGGGGCAACAGCAGCACCATCTGCACCTGGCCGCTCCTCCGGCAGGGTTTTGCCGGGGGTGGGGCCAGATCCTTGAACTTCTCGGGGCCGTCTCCTTGGGCGGCTGGCGTCGGGAGGCTGCGGAAGAGGAAGAGGGTGGGCGGCAAGGCCGTCAACTCGGAGTACGTGGGCACCGACGCCTTCGTCGTGTACTGCCGGTCCTGCCACCTCGTCTTCCAGCTCCTTTCCCGGCACCGTCATCACCGGCCTACCCGTGGGCGGCCACCGAGGTGTTCTCTTGGTGCTTTCTGCTGCTCGTAGCTCACCTAGGCGCCCCTTTTGTCCTCTCGCCTCCTTGACCTGCCTCTTGCGGAGAGGGACAAGAAAGGAATCACGGGCACCCTATCTCTTTTTTAATCTGTAAGCCTTCGGGCCTTGTTAAATTTAAAGCTTGTAATCCCCCTTGTTCATGTTTTTCATTTCGTATGAACTGTACCTGTATGGGATGTTTTTAATGAAAAAGGGATGCTTGCCGGGTTTTTCGTTCGTGGGTAAGTCCCGCGACAAGGAGCGAATCCTTGTTATTGTTTATAATAAACGTTTCTCGCCCGGCAACAGGCCTTGCCGTCCCCCACTCCACTCGACCGTTCTCGCACTCTTGGCGGAGGCAGGGATGAAGTAGGCTTTAGGCTCCTCGTTCTACCTCCTTGCCGCCGCGGCTACAACCAAATCCGGACCCAGGAAATAATCCTTAGGTATAGGAAAAAGGGGAGCACGATAGCCTAGAGATAAAAACGAGGTTTCACATGCCCCAGTCCTGTTCTGAAATGCATGACAGAGGATAAAAGACATATCTGGATCTGCAGCCCCCTGCAACCTTGTCTTGCCGCGGTTGGATCCCCGTGCTTGCAGCCCCTGGCAACTCTGGTTTGCCGGGGTTGGGATGCCGGTCCATTTCCCTTCTTCCAAGTAGCTCAGCAAAAGTGCTCATGTGCCCTGCGAACCAAAGGAGGACAGAAAAGAAACAGATTGACGCGCACTCGACCTCTAGGCTAGGGGTTAGTCGCCGCTAAGCACTATCAACCCTGACCAAGGAAGAGACTCGACCTAGCATGCATGTTATAACTTAGGGCGCCAGCGCTTCATTTACTTATGCTCAGGGTCTGCGCCTGGCTTTGTACGAAGGGTTACATGCCTTGCCGGCAAAGCTTGTACAAAAGGTGGCTTGCCAGGAGGCCCGGCAAGCTACGCCTTATGGGTAAAACTTGCGAAGATGCTCGATGTTCCAGGAGTTGCTCACTGGGACGGCATCTTCGATCTCCAGGCGGACTGCGTCGGGCCTGGTGACTCGTATTACCCGATAAGGGCCTTCCCACTTCGGCGTCAACTTGTTGGCATTCTTGGCCGACTGAACGCGCCGAAGAACAAGGTCGCCTTCCTCAAAGCTTCGGGCATGAACCTTGCGACTATGGTAGCGGCGCAAGGCTTGCTGGTAGCGCGCTGCTCTCATAGCCGCCCGAAGACGATCTTCCTCAAGGAGCGTCGCGTCATCTTGGTGCAACTACTCTTGCTCAAGTTCATCATAAGCGAGCACTCGAGGTGACCCGTATATGAGTTCCGTGGGGAGAACTGCTTCTGCCCCGTAGACCAGGGCAAAAGGTGTCTGGCTGGTGGCTCGATTTGGCGTCGTCCTGATCGACCAAAGAACCATCGGCAATTCATCAATCCAGCGCCTTCCGCTCTTGCGCATCTTGTCAAAAGTCTTTGTCCTTAGGCTTCACAACACTTCAGCATTCGCCCTCTCTGCTTGGCAGTTGCTCCGTGGGTGTGCCACGGAAGCAAAACAGACCTTGCTGCCGAGGTCTTGAATGTATTGCATGAAGGCGTGGCTCGTGAACTGCGGCCGTTGTCGGTGATGACTCTATTTGGCACACCAAAACGGCAGACCAGTCCCTTGAAAAACTTGACAGCTGACTGAGCAGTCACCTTTCTCACTGCTTCCACCTCCGGCCACTTTGTGAACTTGTCGATTGCAACGTACAAGTACTCAAAGCCCCCGACAACGTGGGGGAAAGGGCCCAGTATGTCGAGCCCCCAGACCGAGAATGGCCAGGAGAGAGGGATTGTTTGAAGGGCTTGGGCTGGTTGATGAAGCTTCTTTGAATGGAACTGACACGCTTCACACTTGGTTACTAGTGCCATCGCATCCTGGAGGGCGGTGGGCCAGAAAAAACCTTGTCGGAACGCCTTCCCGGCAAGGGCCCTTGACCCTATGTGGGAGCCACATATGCCTCCATGTATCTCCGCCAACAGCTCTAGTCCTTCCTCCTGGGGGATGCACTTCAATTTCACGTCATTCGGTCTTCTCCTGTACAGGACTTCATCGACGAACTGGTACAGGGCGGACCGACGGGCTACTTTCTCTGCTTCTTCCTGCGCCTCAGGAAGCTCCCCTGTTTGGAGGAATCGGACGGTATGTTGCGCCCATGCTGGAGCCCGGGGCTCGACAGCAAGGACCAAAGGCATTTCTTCCACCGTGGGAGCGGCTGTCTCTACGGCCAGGGCTTGACGCCCTGCCGGAGCCAGTTGCTCTTGGGCAGGCTCAGCGTTCGCGGCAGCACCCTTGCTGGCAGCCCCAGGGGGCTCAGTAGGAAAGTACTTGTCGGGACCTGATTTCCTCCGCTTGTTCTGCCCCGTTGATGGTTTGACGGATGGTTGAGTCAGCCGGAGCAAAAAGGTACCCGGTTCCATAGGTAGCTTGAATGCGGCACGCTTTGACAGGTAATCGGCGGTGTCGTTCTCCATTCGGGGGACGTGCTCCGCTTGGATACCGTCAAAGCGCTCCTCCAGCTTCCTCACTTCATCTACGTAGGCTTCCATCAATGGGCTCTGGTAATCCTTGTTGACCTGCCTGACAACAAGCTGCGAGTCACCACTGACGATGAGCATCTTAACCCCGAGGTCTGCCGCGATCCTAAGACCGGCAAGCAATCCCTCGTACTCAGCAGTGTTGTTGGTGGACATCTCTCGGGGAAAGTGCATCTGGATCACGTACTTGAGGTGCTCCCCGGTAGGTGCGACAAGCAACACACCGGCACCGGCGCCTTGCAGCAAGAAAGCCCCATCAAAGTACATGATCCAGTCGCGATCTTCCTCCTTGCCGGGGAGAGTGGTCTCCTGGATTTCTTCATCAGGCGTTGAGGTCCATTCTGCAATGAACTCCGCCAAGACTCTGCTCTGAATTGTCGAGGTACTTTCAAACTTCAAACCGAAACTTGACAACTCCAAGGCCCACTTGACAATCCTTCCGGTTGCATCCGGGTTATGCAGTATCCGTTGCAAAAGGAGGCGGGTGACGACAGTGATCTCGTGGGCTTGGAAGTAATGACGCAGCTTCCTCGAGGCCATAAGGAGGCCGAAGAGCAATTTCTGCACACCGGAGTACCTCGATCTAGCTCCCTGCAAGAGGGAGCTGACAAAGTAAACCGGGTGCTGCGTCATCTTCTTCTTCTGCACCACCTCACTTGACTGCGCAGGCACTGCCTCGGTGGCATCAGACTCTGCCGGGGGCCTCGCCTTGCCGGCGCCAGGCCCTGCCGGGGGAATCTTGGGCTTGCCATCCGCTGGTTCTGCCGCCGTCACCGCCTCCTCGTTGACCTCCCTCTGTGCCACTAGCGTGGCGCTGACCACTTGATTCGTCGCCGCTAGATACAGCAGCAACGGCTCTTGTGGTTTAGGCGCAACCAGTAATGGCGTGGAGGAAAGGTGTTTCTTCAGATCCTGCAATGCTGCCTCGGCTTCTGGGGTCCATTCCATTGGGCCTGCCTTCTTCAAGATTTTGAAGAAAGGAAGGGTGCGCTCGGCGGACTTGGAGATGAGTCGGCTC
Source organism: Triticum aestivum (assembly GCF_018294505.1). Lineage (NCBI taxonomy): Eukaryota > Viridiplantae > Streptophyta > Magnoliopsida > Poales > Poaceae > Triticum > Triticum aestivum. The sequence continues at coordinate 286,785,710 of NC_057811.1, forward strand.
ATGGCGGCAACGCAGCCAGTGAGCCGACGCACATCCTTGATCAGCTTGGGCGCCTCAATCTGCTCAATAACCTTGATCTTGTCTGGGTTTGCCTCGATCCCGCGCTGCGACACAAAGAACCCGAGAAGCTTGCCGGATGGAACGCCGAAGACACACTTCTCAGGGTTAAGCTTGAGGTTGATCTTGCGCAGGTTAGCAAATGTCTCTTTCAGATCTTGCACAAGAGTTGGCCCGTCCTTGGTTTTGACTACTATGTCATCCATGTATGCCTCCATATTTCTATGGAGCTGAGGTTCAAAACCAATTTGGACTGCTCTTGCAAAAGTTGAGCCAGCACTCTTCAACCCGAAAGGCATCCGTAAAAAGCAATACGTACCACATGGGGTGATGAATGCTGTCTTTTCTTCATCCTCTCTTGTCATGAAGATCTGGTGGTAGCCCGAGTAGGCGTCGAGGAATGATAACAGATCACACCCGGCTGTGGAGTCAACAATCTGGTCGATGCGCGGCAACGGGAAGGGGTCCTTAGGACAAGCCTTATTGATATCTGTGTAATCAATACACAGTCTCCACTTCCCATTCGCCTTGCGCACCACTACCGGATTGGCCAACCACGTCGGGTGGAGCACTCCTCTCACCAAACTGCCGCTTCCAACTTCCTGATCTCCTCTGCGATGAACTCCTGCCTCTCCAGAGCCTGCTTTCTGACCTTCTGCTTGACGGGCCGCGCGTGGGGGCAGACAGCTAGGTGGTGCTCAATCACCTCCCTGGGAACACCGGGGATGTCAGATGCTTGCCACGCAAACACGTCGACATTCGCCCGGAGGAAGGTGACGAGTGCGCCTTCCTATTTGCTGTCGGGGGTGGAGCCTATGGTGAAGGCCCCTCCCGTGCGATCCTCCCTGACGGACACCTTCTTGGTCTGCGGCGGCTCGGCCCTGGATATCTTGCTCTTGTCGGTAGAGCTCTCTGGCACGTCCTCGACGGTAGCACAACACTCCGAGGAGGTGCGCTTGCCGGAGTGGGCATGAGAGGTCTTGTCGGGCTTCTTCTTCCCTCCCGGGCCTTCAGCGGCAGGAGCAGGTGCCTTGACGGCAGCTGCTGTAACTGCTTCCCGGTAGAGTTGGTCGGCGCAGATCAGCGCGTCCTTCTTGTCGGAGGGGACGGAGATGATGGTCAACAGCCCAGGCATCTTTAGCATGTTGTAGGCGTAGTGTGACGCCGCCATGAACTTGGCTAGTGCCGGGCGGTCGAGGATCCCGTTGTAGGGCAAGGGGATCTCGGCCACGTCGAAGACGATCCTCTCCGTCCTGTAGTTCAACTCTCCTCCAAATGTCACGGGCAATGTGACCTTTCCCTTCGGCTGGCTCCTCCCCGGATTGACCCCTTGAAACGTGCCCGTTTCCTTGAGGTCTCCATCAGGGATTTGCAACTTTTTGATCATGACAGGCGAGATCAGGTTCAGGCCGGCCCCGCCGTCAACCAACATCTTGTTCACCCTGAGGTTGGGTATCGTTGGTGAGAGCAACAATGGCAAACACCCGACCGCGGTAGTGCGGTCAGGGTGGTCCTCGGCGTCAAAGCCCCATTTCAGTGGCTTCTGAGCGTCGAACGATGGCTCTGCTGCTATAATCTCACGCGCCTACTGCTTGAGCTGGCGGTGAGAGGTATGCAGCGAGGCGCCGCCATCGACGCACATGGCCTCTGTAGCCTTCTGGAACCCTTGCCCACCAGACTCGTCGTCATCGTCGTGATCATCGTCTTCTTGTTTCTTGTCGCGGCCCCGGGCGGGCCTCTCTTGCTGGTTGTCCTTTCCGGGGCGGCCTCCTTGGCCGCCACGCTTCTTGCCGGATCCCTCAGCACCGTCCTGGTCCTTCTCCTTGTCCCGCCTCTCATACTCAGCCTTTTGCTTCTCAGCAAGCAGCTCGACTTGTCGGCAGTTCTGGAGGTCATGGCCCTTGGTGAGGTGGATCTTGCAGTATTGCTTGCTGGAGCTCCCTGGCTTGTCGGTAGCCGCCAAGGCCCGGCAGGTGGCGCACCCGGCAATCTCCTTGTCGGGAGCGCCTTCCTTGACCTTCTTGCCGGCACCGGTGTTGTCAGATCCCTCAACGGCAAGCACGGCCTTGCCCTTGCGTTTCCTGTTGCGACGCCGGCCCTTCTTCGTCGGGGTAGCGGCGTCCACATCGCTAGAGTCGGTTTCCGCGCCGGCGTCTTCGCCGAGGTACTTCCTTCCCTCTTCATCCCGGGCACATCTATCGGCCAGAACGTAGAGCTCGGCCACATCCTTAACCTTGGTCATCGCCAGCTCCTCGCGCATCTTGCGATTGCGCACGTACTGGTGAAACGCGCTAATCACAGCGGCGGTATGAACGTCGGGGATGTTGTATTGCACCCGGCTCAATCTCTGGATGTACTTGACCAGGGTCTCCCCTTCGTTCTGGGGAATGATATGCACATCACTGGCCTGGCCATGAGCTTGGTGGCCACCTGTGAACGCGCCAACGAACTCATGGCACAGATCCGACCAAGAAGAAATGGAATCCACCGGCAAGTGCATCAACCAAGACATCACATTGGGCTTGAGCGCCAGCAGGAAATAGTTGGCAAGCACCTTGTCGTCACGAGCCCCAGCAGCCTGCATCGCGATGGTGTAGATGCTGAGGAACTCGGATGGATGGGTCTTGCCAGTGTACTTCTCGCCAACGTCGGGCTTGAACGTGCGGTGGGACGGCCACTGGAACTACCGCAGCTCACGGGTAAAGGCCGGGCAGCCCACCTCGTAAGGTAGGCCGCCGGATCCCCCAGGTGCCGGGTGGTCCATAGCGGGTCCTGCCCGCTTGTCTGACTGGCGGCGCGTTTCACGCCGGCGTTCAACGGTGGTTCGAGCGTCTTCGTGAGCTCGTTCCCGAAGGACCTGGGGCTGGTCGCGGAGGGTCCGCGGGTCAGACGACGCTATGGAGATGTTATCACAAGCGTCGTCACGATGGGCCGACGCCCGCGGCGGCTGGCGAGGAGGAGAGTGCACCGTGGCCGCAACTCCCCCAGTCCTCCCAGCGCCAGCATGTGTGGCTCAGTGGAGCACCGACCCGAGGGTCCCGCCAGTCATGGATCGTCTTTGTTGGCGACGGCGACGAGGCTCCGGATGGTGGCCCTCCACTCGTCAAGCTTCTTCGTAGCAGGAGGGAAGTCGAGGAGCAGCTGCGCGCGCGCCAAAGCTTCTGCCGGCGTGGGCGGCGGCGACAGCTGCGTGGATCGCGGCGCGCTTCGACTTCTAACTACGTTAGAAGGAGCTTCGTTACGACCCAGCGGCTGCACGCCATTTTTGCTAGCGCTTCGGCGGGCGTGCTGAACCCCTTCATCCTGCGGACGACGCATGGGGCTCTTCCCACGGCGGTGCCCAGGGTCACCAACGCGGTGACGCTGCTCGACGCGCACACCAGGGGAAGAGCGTGCAGTGGTCGCCGGTGTGGGCGTCCTGGAGGTCGCTGCACCGCCCGGAGGTGGCATAACGACACCCCTGGAGGGCCCCGCGCTGCCTGCGGGGGGCCCTGCTCCGTCTTTGGATCCGGCGACGTGTAGCCAGTCGTCTGGTGCGCGAATGACGCCACTCGCCAGGCTCTGACTACCAGGGCGATGCTGGTGCTCGCGGACCGCGGCCCGGGTCCTGTCTGCGACCTGTCCACTGCCCGCCCGCACCGGCACAGGCCGTTCGGCTCCCAATGAGCTGACCATCGTGGTCGTCTTCTTCTTAGGAGCCATGGCGACGAAGAGCTGCTAAGCTAACTACTAGACCAGATTCTCACAATTGCATCCCCCTACCTGGCGCGCCAAAGATGTCGGTGTGGAACGACACCTATGGGATCACAAGAATCCCTACTACGGTTGCCGGGGCGCGGGGTTGCGAGAAGAGCAGGGCTAGTAAACAGCACAAGGATCGTTTACCCAGGTTCGGGCCGCGAGGATGCGTAAAACCCTAGTCCTGCTTTGGTGGGTGTATTTCAGAGAGTTCTTGAGCTCTCGAACTAGCTGTGGTGAGTGCGTGGTTCGAAAGAGCCGAATCCTTCTCCAGTATGCCATGGGCCTCCTTTTATAATCGAAAGGGGCTGCCACAGTGGCACACAGGAGGTGGAAAGGCGTACAGTGCCCTGAGCTTATCGCTCGTATTATAGGACAAGACGCATTTAATGCGTAGCTTAGGTGTCCCCTTGCTATATTGGGGACGGGGGCGAGGCCCGTCCCGTCCGTCGCCGCTCCTCCTCGCTTTGACACGTGCCCTGGCCAGTGAGGCGTGGTGCCATGTAGGCAGGCAGGCAGCTAAGGTGGCACAGTGGCGGAGCCTTCACGAAGATCTGCATGCCGCCACGCAGGCGCTCGATGAGTTGGCCTGGGAGCTGCACATTGCCACGCAGGTGCCCGCCCAGCTGGTTGGGCTGGCAGCTGCATGTGAACGGCGGTGGAAGCTTGGTCGGCGTGGGCCTGGCGGTGGCCCTGCTGGCGTCATTGGTGAGGGCCTTGCCGGGTGGCCCGGCAAGGGTCTTGCCGTGGCGCGCTGTCGTCCCCGGCAAGGGCCTTGCCGGGGGTCTGGTGGCCTTCCTCGGCAAGGATCTTGCCGAGGATCATCGTCTTCTAATCCTCATCTGATCTTGAATATGTCTTCACAAAGATCTGCATGCCACCACGGAGGTGCCTCCCGAGCCCTGGCCCAACGTGATGTTGGAGACCATGGGCTCAAGGGTGGCCCGCTCTGTTGGTGCGGGGCGAGCTGTCCCGGCAAGGATCTTGCTGGGGCTGCTGAGGCTGCCCCGGCAAGGATCTTGCTGGGGCTGGGTCTTGCCGGGGGAACCTGCTTCATCCCTCTGCTCTTTGTGGTCTTGGCCTTGGTGTTGCTCTGATTATCTTGGGCTTCGTTCTTACCTTGGCTCACCTCCCCTGTTCTGCTTGGCGCGACTGTAGGCGCGGCTCCGACTGCCCGTGCACAGGTATAGGGGTACAAAAACGCACCCCTCTTTTTGTACACCGACAATAGATAGGCCCTTCGCAGAGGGAAGCAGGGATTTGTAGAGGTGCCAGAGCTCGCTTTTAAAGCAGAGATAAATAATATTTTGAGCGGCATACTTTCATTGTCAACATAACAACCAAGAGATGGCGATATCTTCCATGCTACACACATTATAGGCGGTTCCCAAACAGAATGGTAAAGCTTATACTCCCCCTCCACCAACAAGCATCAATTCATGGCTTGCTCGAAACAACGAGTGCCTCCAACTAACAACAGTCCTAGGGGGAGTTTTGTTTGCAATTATTTTGATTTGATTTGCATAAAGCATGGGACTGGGCATCCCGGTGACCAGCCATTTTCTCGTGGGTGAGGAGCGGAGTCCACTCCTCTTGAGAATAACCCGCCTAACATGGAAGATACGGAGAGCCCTAGTTGATACTTGAGCTATTCGAGCATACAAAACAGAATTTCATTTGAAGGTTTAGAGTTTGGCACATACAAATTTACTTGGAACGGCAGGTAGATACCACATATAGGAAGGTATGGTGGACTCATATGGAATAACTTTGGGATTTAAGGGATTGGATGCACAAGCAGTATTCCCGCTTAGTACAAGTGAAGGCTAGCAAAAGACTGGGAAGCGACCAACTAGAGAGCGACAACAGTCATGAACATGCATTAAAATTAATAAACATTGAGTGCAAGCATGAGTAGGATATAATCCACCATGAACATAAATATCATGAAGGCTATGTTGATTTTGTTTCAACTACATGCGTGAACATGTGCCAAGTCAAGTCACTTAAATCATTCAAAGGAGGATACCACCCCATCATACCACATCACAACCATTTTAATAGCATGTTGGCACGCAAGGTAAACCATTATAAACTCCTAGCTAATTAAGCATGGCATAAGTAACTATAATCTCTAATTGTCATTGCAAACATGTTTATTCATAATAGGCTGAATCAGGAATGATGAACTAATCATATTTACAAAAACAAGAGAGGTCGAGTTCATACCAGCTTCTCTCATCTCAATCGGTCCATCATATATCGTCATAATTGCCTTTCACTTGCACGACTGAACGATGTGAATAAAAATAATAGTGCACGTGCATTGGACTAAGCTGGAATATGCAAGCATTCAATAAACAGGAGAAGACAAGGCAATATGGGGTCTTGGTTAAATCAACAATAATGCATAAAAGAGCCACTTCAACATTTTAATTATGATCTTCTCCTATCGACCCCCAAGGAAAAGAAAAGAAATAAAACTATTTACACGGGAAAGCTCCCAACAAGCAAATGAAGAACGGGAAATCTTTTTGGGTTTTCTTTTTAATTATTACTATAGCAAGAAAAGTAAACTAACTAAAAGCTACTACTAATTTTTTTTGTTTTTCTTAAGGTTTATCAAACACACAAGAAGAAAGCGAGAAAAAGAAAATAAACTAGCATGGATATTACAATGAAAGAGTATGAGCACCGACAACTAGCAATGAGTGTGTGAACATGAATGTAATGTCGGTGGGAAATACGTACTCCCCCAAGCTTAGGCTTTTGGCCTAAGTTGGTCTATTGCCACGGATGGCCTGGCGGATATCCATAGTTGTAGTTGGGGTCGTAATGAGATGCAGCGGCTATCGCATCGTGGGCTGCAGCTTGGAGGCGAGCTGCCCTCGTCCTCCTTTCGTACTCATTTGCCTCCTCCCTGGTTATAAAATGTCTCCCCTTTGCCTGAAAGTCAAACAGAGTAGGGGCAGGGAGAACAATATTGACGGCGTGACGCCTGTCAAAGATTACTCGGTACTGGAGAGGTGGTTCATTCCTCTCGACAACCTGATGGTGAACCATAGCATTAAAGTCTAGATAAGTAGGAGGCAATTTAATATCATCATCGCGTATGGTTACACCAAGAAAATCAGCTAAGCAGGTTGCATAAATTCCGCCAAAGAAATCTCCATTAAATCTATTATGATGCAACCTACGTGCAACAATGGCTCCCAAATTATAAGATTTATCTCCTAACACAGCACTCCTAAGAATACTGAGGTCAGGGATACACATATGACATGCTTCATCCTTACCATTTATGCACCTACCTATGAAGAGAGCAAAATAATGTATAGCAGGAAAATGAATGCTCCCTATGGTAGCTTGTGCTATGTCTCTAGATTCCCCCACAGTTATACTAGCAAGAAACTCTCTGAACTCATATTTGCGAGGTTCACTAGTACTACCCCATTGTGGAAGTTTGCAAGCAGTGGTAAAATCCTCTAAGTCCATAGTATAAGAATTTTCATAAAGATCAAACAGGACCGTTTGAGAATTACATGAAGATGAAAATTCAAACCTCCTCACAAAGGAACTAGTGAGATAGTGGTACTGACGGCACTTTTCTGCCTCGAAGCTCACAAGATCAGCGTTACGCAAATATGCGTTAAATTCGTCCTTAATTCCTGCTTGATCCATGAAGTCCTCTGAAGGCTGTTCACAAGGCCGCACTGGAGCGTCCCTTGGTGGTTCATCATCAGCATCACGCATTGCAAGCCTGGGTCCTTGTTTCCTTGAAGAACCACCTTGGTACATTTTCCTAAACATATTTCTTCCTCTGCAAAATTTCTAAAAAATTTAGTAACTTCAAATAAAATTGAACAAAGCTCAACAAAATTGATAGCAACTACTCCTACAAGTGCCTAGAGCCTATATCATGTATTAGAACTACTTGGGACCATATAAATTTGACATGCAAGCTCAAGAACATGGTCACCTAGGCAGCACAAATTGCAATGATAAAGCACTAGAACAAAAACTAATTGGACCAATGGAGGAGTCACATACCAAGGAACAATCCCCCAAAGCAGTTTTGTGAGAGGTGCTTTGAGCAAGGAGATCGAAAATCGCAGCAAAATGAGCTAGAACTCATGCTTGAGCTGGATGGTGATTTTTTTGGGAGGAAGAAGAAGTGTGTGGGTGAAGGAATAAGTGGAGGGGAGTCACCGTGGGCCCACGAGGCAGGGGGCGCGCCCTGGACCCTCGTGGCCAGGTGCTTGCTCCCCCTGTTGTGTTCTCAGTGCTAGATATTCTCAAATATTCCAGAAAAAATCATATTTCAATTTCGGGGCATTTGGAGAACTTTTATTTTTGGGGTATTTTTATATTGCATGGATAATTCAGAAAACAGATAGAAAATACTAATTTTACTTTATTTCAACTAAATAACAGAAAGTAAAAAGAGGGTACAGAAGGTTGTGCTTTCTAACTTCATCCATCTCATGCTCATCAAAAGGAATCCACTAACAAGGTTGATCAAGTCTTGTTAACAAACTCATTCCGACTAACATGGAACCGGAGAAATTTTGAATAACACTATGTTACCTCAACGGGGATATGCACGTCCCCAATAATAAGAATAACATATTTCTTTTTGACAGTAGGAAGAGGAAATTCAAAACCTCCAATAATAATCGATGGAATTTTTCCAATAGAATTGATACTGTGGACTTGAGGTTGTTTCCTCGGAAAGTGTACCGTATGCTCATTACCATTAACATGAAAAGTGGCATTGCCTTTGTTGCAATCAATAACAGCCCCTGCAGTATTCAAAAAGGGTCTTCCAAGAATAATAGACATACTATCGTCCTCGGGAATACCAAGAATAACAAAGTCCGTTAAAATAGTAACGTTTGCAACCACAACAGGCACATCCTCACAAATACCGACAGGTATAGCAGTTGATTTATCAGCCATTTGCAAAGATATTTCAGTAGGTGTCAACTTATTCAAATCAAGTCTACGATATAACGAGAGAGGCATAACACTAACACCGGCTCCAAGATCACATAAAGCAATTTTAACATAGTTTCTTTTAATGGAGCATGGTATAGTGGGTACTCCTGGATCTCCTAGTTTCTTAGGTATTCCACCCTTGAAACTGTAATTAGCAAGCATGGTGGAAATTTCAGCTTCCGGTATCTTCCTCTTATTTGTAACAATTTCTTTCATGTACTTAGCATAAGGATTCATTTTGAGCATATCAGTTAATCGCATACGCAAAAAGATAGGTCTAATCATTTCAGCAAAGCGCTCAAAATCGTCATCATCCTTTTTCTTGGATGGTTTGGGAGGAAAAGGCATGGGTTTCTGAACCCATGGTTCTCTTTCTTTACCGTGTTTCCTAGCAACAAAATCTCTCTTATCATAACATTGATTCTTTGATTGTGGGTTATCAAGATCAACAGCAGGTTCAATTTCTACATCATTATCATTGCTAGGTTGAGCATCAACATGAACATTATCATTAACATTATCACTAGGTTCACGTTCATTACCAGATTGTGTTTCAGCATCAGAAATAGAAATATCATTGGGATTCTCAGGTGTGTCTACAACAGGTTCACTAGAAGCATGCAAAGTCCTATCATTTTTCTTTTTCTTCTTTTTAGAAGGACTAGGTGCATCAATATTATTTCTCTGAGAGTCCTGCTCAATTCTCTTAGGGTGGCCTTCAGGATACAAAGGTTCATGAGTCATTTTACCGGTTCTAGTAGCCACTCTAACAGCATAGTCATTATTCTTACTATTCAATTCATTGAGCAAATCATTCTGAGCTTTAAGTACTTGTTCTACTTGAGTGGTGACCATAGAAGCATGTTTACTAATGAGTTTAAGTTCACCTTTAACTCTAGACATATAATCACTCAAGTGTTCAATCATATAAGCATTTTGTTTTAATTGTCTACCAAAATAAGCATTAAAATCTTCTTGCTTAACAATAAAATTAATAAACTCATCCAAACATTGGCTAGCAAACTTAGTAGGAGGAATTTCAGCTTTATCATATCTATAGAGAGAATTTACCTTTACTACCTGTGTTAGGTTATCAAGACCATATACTTCTTCAACAGGCGGTAAATTAAGACCATGTATTTCTTCAATAGGAGGTAAATTCTTTACATCTTCAGCTTTAATACCCTTTTCTTTCATAGATTTCTTTGCCTCTTGCATATCTTCAGGACTGAGAAATAGAACACCGCTCTTCTTCGGAGTTGGTCTAGGAATAGGCTCAGGAGCTGGCTCGGGAAGTGTCCAATTATTTTCATTTGTCAACATATTATTCAATAGAATTTCAGCTTCATCCGGTGTTCTTTCTCTGAAAACAGAACCAGCACAACTATCGAGGTAATCTCTGGAAGCATCGGTTAGTCCATTATAAAAGATATCAAGTATTTCATTTTTCTTAAGAGGATGATCAGGCAAAGCATTAAGTAATTGGAGAAGCCTCCCCCAAGCTTGTGGGAGACTCTCTTCTTCAATTTGCACGAAATTATATATATATATCCCTTAAGGCAGCTTGTTTCTTATGAGCAGGGAAATATTAGCAGAGAAGTAATAAATCATATCCTGGGGACTACACACACAACCAGGATCAAGAGAATTAAACCATATCTTAGCATCACCCTTTAATGAGAACGGAAATATTTTGAGGATATAAAAGTAGCGAGTTCTCTCATCATTAGTGAACAGGGTGGCTATATCATTTAATTTAGTAAGATGTGCCACAACAGTTTCAGATTCATAGCCATAAAAAGGATCAGATTCAACCAAAGTAATTATATCAGGATCAATAGAGAATTCATAATCCTTATCAGTAACAAAGATAGGTGAAGTAGCATAAGCAGGATCATATTTCATTCTAGCATTCAGAGTTTTTTGTTTAAGCTTAGCTAATAATTTCTTAAGATCACTTCTATCATTGCGAGGGTAGAGTATTCAACCCAAATTTATTGATTCGACACAAGGGGAGCCAAAGAATATTCTCAAGTATGAGCAGCTGAGTTGTCAATTCAACCATGCCTGGATAACTTAGTATCTGCAGCAAAGTATTTAGTAGCAAAGTAATATGGAAGTAACGGTAACGATAGCAAAAGTAATATTTTTGGTTTTTGTAGTGATTGTAACAATAGCAACGGAAAGTAAATAAGCGAAGAACAATATGTGAAAAGCTCGTAGGCATTGGATCGGTCATGGAGAATTATGCCGGATGCGGTTCATCATGTAACAGTCATAACATAGGGTGTCACAGAACTAGCTCCAATTCATCAATGTAATGTAGGCATGTATTCTGAATATAGGCATACGTGCTTATGTAAAAGAACTTCGGGGTTGCCGGATCATAACACATAGTAGGTGACTATAGACTTGCAAGATAGGATCAAGAACTCACATATATTCATGAAAACATAATAGGTTCAGATCTGAAATCATGGCACTCGGGCCCTAGTGACAAGCATTAAGCATAGCAAAGTCATAGCAACATCAATCTCAGAACATAGTGGATACTAGGGATCAAACCCTAACTAAACTAACTCGATTACATGATAAATCTCATCCAACCCATCACCGTCCAGCAAGCCTACGATGGAATTACTCACGCACGGCGGTGAGCATCATGAAATTGGTGATGGAGGATGGTTGATGATGACGACGGCGACGGATTCCCCTCTCCGGAGCCCCGAACGGACTCCAAATCAGCCCTCCCGAGAGAGTTTAGGGCTTGGCGGCGGCTCCGTATCGTAAAACGCGATGAATCTTTCTCTCTGATTTTTTCTCCCCGAACACGAATATATGGAGTTGGAGTTGAGGTCGGTGGAGCTCTAGGGGGCCCACGAGGCAGGGGGGCAGGCGCGCCCCCCACCCTCGTGGACAGGTGGTGGGCCCCCTAGCCTTGATTCTTTCGCCAATATTTTTAATATTTTCCAAAAATAAGTTCCGTGGAGTTTCAGGTCATTCCGAGAACTTTTGTTTCTGCACATAAATAACACCATGGAAAGTCTGCTGACAACAGCGTCAGTCCGGGTTAGTTCTATTCAAATCATGCAAGTTAGGTCCAAAACAAGGGCAAAAGTGTTTGGAAAAGTAGATACGACGGAGATGTATCACTCCCCAGCCTCTCCGAGCATCACCACATACTCACACATCCACCACAACGTCGTAGATAGCCGCAGCCCGGTCGGGCAGGCCTTGGGCCGCCATCCTCGAGCTCGAGCTCGCCGGTGATCCCCTCTATTCGCCTCCGCCCATCCAGCCCCTCTCGAGCTCATGCAACTTCTCTAGCACCTCCATGGTGCTTCACTAGTGCCCACTACCCCGGTTGGAGCCCCTGGAATCGCCTCCCACCGTCGTCTTCTTCAACTCCGGCGAGACCTGACCGCAGCCGCCGCTTGGGAGCTTGATTCCGAGCTGCTCCAGCTGTCTCTCGTTGAGCCACGGGTACAGGCAGGTGCGCCTCGACCCCCCTCTCTTTCTATCCCTCTCGAACCAGCCAAGAATACCTCCCCGCTGGCGTGAGCTCCGGCGAAGCACCGCCACCTCTCTGTTACCCTCTCTCTCTCCACACCTGACAGTGGGGGCCCACTGTCAGCCTCACGTCCGCGCTCGACGTGGTATAAGTGAAGGTGCCCCCTGAAATACGTCTTCGACGTCACCCCCCCTTGGATTTTCTGTTTATTTAAATTCAATTCAAATTTTGACCAGAAACTTTGACCAGTCATAACTTTTAAACCATAAGTCCAAATGAATTGATTCTTTTTGCATTGTTTTTATTTTGAAAAGTTCTAGCAGCACACTAAAATGTAGATTTTTCTCTACTGTCTAGAATTTCTGTTGATTTTCAGAGTGATGCTTGATATTTTCTCTCTGTTTTTAAATATTTCCAGAGGGAGAAGCTTGTCTTGAGGATCAACAAGAGGAGTGTGAACCTCCTCTGCACTAAGTCAAGCCAAACCAACATTTACATGGTGTCATTTCAATATTTGTGATTTTTTTCAACTTGAATATGAGTTATTTCATGCATTTAAATTATTTAAATGAATATTGGTTTTGCTAGTTACTTTGTTTTTCTTGAAATGCTTGGTTTCCAGTAGTGTGAGAATATTTAAGTTAGTATGAGTTAGTAGAAGTAATTTTGATTATGTGATAATGACATGGTTATGATATGACTAGCATCGGCATTATTTTCTTAAGCAAGAAGTTGAATTTAATAAGTTAGTATCATGACTAACCATGATGAGTATTAAGAACCAGTGAAGTAGAATAAGTATGGTTTGATGATGACTAGTGCTAGTAGAAGACTTGATGATGTTGATCCGTTTACTCCTAGTGTTATGCGATGCATGTTGAATGGTTGCATATTCATGGCATATCATGGCACCTGTTATTTTTATTTCAAGTTAAACCTGATAATAATTCAACTTGAACATACCTTGATCGGGTCATGGTGCCACTGAATTGAGTTTTTCCCAATGCAACCACATTTGCCTTTATGGGAAGGCCTTTATTTGGTTTGTTGTCATGTCTCTGGTCTGTACCTCCAACGAGGGAAGGTTATGGGCGTGCGGTACCCTGGCACGGTAAGCAGACATAACCTTGTGTGCCCGTTTGTTGTTATGGTACCTTGTCCCCGTTTGGGACCGTTTACGTTTTGCCATGACAGTGGCCGTTGATGCCTTTGGTAGGCACGGGGCCACCCAGGACTTAGCCAGTGGGGAGTGAGTCGGAGTGGCCGGGAGAGTGTCATGGCAATGGGAGGGTTTCGTCCGAATGCCGTTGGTCCACCCTAATGGGAGTGCGAGGCCATGGATTCCATGGTGTGGGTGTAGTGCGCTACCTCTGCAGAGTGTTATTTAATCTATCGATAGCCGCGTCCTCGGTTGCGGACACAATTCGTGAGTAGGTCACACCATGGATCAACATTTATAAGTAATCATGCACACTAATTATAACTACTTGGCACTGTTTGAGAGATGATGGATGAGAAATTATGATGATTGGAGGAAACCAAAGTGTTGGTTTTGTTTCTGATCTTAGTAAGATCCCATTTGGTTACAAGGTAACCCGTTCGGTAAGGAAGTCTGAGGGACTTGGTGTACGAGTTGTTTTCAATGCATCAGTAGTGTCCCTTTGCATTGCATTTAATTTGATTAAATATCATGATATTGTTTGCCATTATGTTTATGCTTGTTGTGAGCTTGCAAGTACATTCAATGTACTGACCTGGCGTGTCATGCCAGATTTCAGGGAAGTCTTACTGGATCGAAGTGCTGCCCGTGTCTAGAACGTGTCCACATCGGTGTCCGTGTGCTATGGAGTCTCGCTTCATCGTCGTTCCGCTGTCGCGTAGTTGACGTGATCGAGGCCCCTTTATGTTCACTAAATAATGTACATATTTTTCAGCCGCACTGTGTGTGCCGCTTGGCCTCGCTACTTGATGTAACATCAAACTATGTTCCACTAGTATCAATAAAGCGATTGTTTTCTGTACCAAGATGTTGTGTGTTGCCAGAAGACTTGATCTCTGGGCTGGCAATGCAAGGTAAACCGGTTGCTCTGAGACGGGGTGCCACACTCGTCATGGAGGTCGCCGGGATGATGAAGATGGCCTCCGATGATGATTTCCCCCTCCGACAGGGTGCCAGAACGGGCTCCCGGTTGATTTTTGTGGCTAGATAGACTTGCGGCGGCGCAACTTCTGATCTAGGGTTCTTTTCGGAGGTTTGGGTATTTATAAGAATTTTTTTGCCTCGGTCTCACGTCAAGGGGGTGCCTGTGAAGGAAATATGCTCAAGAGGCAATAATAAAGTTATTATTTTATATTTCCTTATATCGTGATAAATGTTTATTATTCATGCTATAATTGTATTAACCGGAAACTTGATACATGTGTGGATACATTGACAAAACACCGTGTCCCTAGTAAGCCTCTACTGGACTAGCTCGTTGATCAAAGATGGTTAAGTTTCCTAACCATAGACATGTGTTGTCATTTGATGAACGGGATCACATCATTAGGAGAATGATGTGATGGACAAGACCCATCCGTTAGCTTAGCATATTGATTGTTCAGTTTTATTGCTATTGCTTTCTTCATGTCAAATACATATTCCTTCGACTATGAGATTATGCAACTCCCGGATACTGGAGGAATACCTTATGTCCTATCAAAAGTCACAACGTAACTGGGTGATTATAAAGATGCTCTACAGATATCTCCGAAGGTGTTTGTTGGGTTGGCATGGATCGAGATTACGATTTGTCACTCCGAGTATCGGAGAGGTATCTCTGGTCTTCTCAGTAATACACATCATAAGAAGCCTTGCAAGCAAAGTGACTAATGAGTTAATTGCGGGATGATGTATTACGGAACAAGTAAATAGACTTGCCGGTAATGAGATTGAACTAGGTATGAAGATACAGATGATCGAATCTCGGGCAAGTAACATACCGATGGACAAAGGGAATAACGTATGTTGTCATAACGGTTCGATCACTAAAGATCTTCGTAGAATATGTGGGAGCAAATATGAGCATCCAGGTTCCGCTATTGGTTATTGACCGGAGAAGTGTCTCGGTCATGTCTACATAGTTCTCGAACCCGTAGGATCCGCATGCTCAACGTTCGATGACGATTTAGTATTATATGAGTTATGTGATTTGGTGACCGAATATTGTTCGGAGTCCTGGATGAGATCATGGACATGACGAGGAGTCTCTAAATGGTTGAGAGGTAAAGATTGATATATAGGATGATAATATTCGGACACCGGAAGTGTTCCGGATAGTATCGGGTATTTATCGGAGTACTTGGGGGGGGGGGGGTTACCGGAACCCCCGGGGGGAATAATGGGCCTTATGGGCCATAAGAGGGGAGCACACCAGGCCACAAGGGGTAGCGCCCCACCTTTAGGCAGGAGGCCGAATAGGAGAAGGAAGAGGGGGTTCGGCCCCCCTTTCCTTCCTCCCTTCCCTCTTCCCTTTTCCTCTCCGGTGAAATAAGGAAGGGGGTGAATTGGGATAGGACCCCAAGTAGGATTCCTCCTACTTGGGGCGCCCCATGGCTGCTCCCCTCCCCCTCCCACCTATATATACGTGGGGAGGGGGCGCCTAGAACACAACACCAACAATTATTAGCCATGTGCGGCGCCCCCCTCCACAGTTTACGCCTCCGGTCATATCTTCGTAGTGCTTTGGCGAAGCCCTGCGCGGATCACTTCCCCATCACCGTCACCATGCCGTTGTGATGACGGAACTCATCTTCTTCCCCGACACCTTTGCTGGATCAAGAGGACAAGGGACGTCATCGAGCTGAACGTGTGTAGAACTCGAAGGTGTCGTACGTTTGGTGCTTGATCGGTCGGAGCTAGAAGAAGTTCGACTACATCAACCACGTTGTCAAACGCTTTCGCTTTTGGTCTACGAGGGTATGTGGACACACTCTCCCCCTCTCGTTTCCATGCATCTCCTTGATAGATCTTGCGTGAGTGTAGGAATTTTTTTGAAATTGCATGCTACGTTTCCCAACAGTGGCATCCGAGCAAGGTCTATGCATAGATGATATGCACGAGTAGAACACAAAGATTTGTGGGCGGTGATCTTCATACTACTTACCACCAATGTCTTATTTTGATTTGGCAGTATTGTTGGATGAAGCGGCCCGAACCAACCTTACATGACCACGTTCATGAGACCGGTTCCACCGACAGGCATGCAACTAGTTTTGCATAAAGGTGGCTGGCGGGTGTCTGTTTCTCCTACTATTGAGTGTAGCCGATCCTTGTTGAAAGTTAAAACAGCAAACTTGATAAATCACCGGTGTGGTTTTGATGCGTAGGTAAGAACAGTTCTTGCTAGAAGCCCGTAGCAGCCACGTAAAACTTGTAACAACAAAGTAGAGGACGTCTAACTTGTTTTTGCAGGGCATGCTGTGATGTGATGTGGTCAAGACATGATGTGATATACGTTATTGTATGAGATGATCATGTTTTGTAAAAGTTATCGGCAACCGGCAGGAGCCTTATGGTTGTCTCTTTATTGTATGGAATGCAAACGCCATGTAATTTCTTTACTTTATCACTATGCGTTAGCGATAGTTGTAGAAGAAATAGTTGGCAAGACGACCACGACGCAATGATGGAGATCGAGGTGTCGAGCCGGTGACGATGGAGATCATGATGATGCTTTGGAGTTCGAGATCAAAAGCACAAGATGATGATGGCCATATCATGTCATGTTTATCTTTATTGCATGTAATGTTTATCTTTTATTGCATGTAATGTTTATCTTTTATGCATCTTATTTATCTTAGTACGGCGGTAGCATTATAAGATGATCCCTTAACTAAAATTTCAAGGTATAAGCGTTCTCCCTGAGTATGCACCATTGCGAAAGTTCGTCGTGTTGAGACACCACGTGATGATCGGGTGTGATAGACTCTACGTTCACATACAACGGGTGCAAGACAGTTTTGCACATGCGGAATACTCGGGTTAAACTTGACGAGCCTGGCATGTACAGACATGGCCTCGGAACACTGGAGACAGAAAGATCGAACGTGAATCATATAGTAGATATGATCAACATAGAGATATTCACCATTGATGACTACTCCATCTCACGTGATGATCGGACATGGTTTAGTTGATTTGGATCACGTATCATTTAGATGACTTGAGGGATGTCTATCTAAGTGGGAGTTCTTAAGTAATTTGATTAATTGAACTTAATTTATCATGAACTTAGTCCTGATAGTTTTGCATATCTATATATGTTGTAGATCAATAGTGGCAATATAGCTCCTATATTTTTTTTGATATGTTCGTAGAGAAAACTAAGTTGAATGATGATAGTAGCAATGATGCGGACTGGGTCCGTGATCTGAGGATTATCCTCATTGCTGCACAGAAGAATTATGTCCTTCATGCACCACTAGGTGACAGATCTATTGTAGGAGCAGAAGTAGACGTCATGAACGTTTGACAAGCTCGGTATGATGACTACTTGATAGTTTAGTGCGCCATGCTTTACGGCTTAGAACTGGGACTTCAAAAATGTTTTGAACGCCATGGAGCATATGAGGTGTTCCAAGAGCTGAAAATGATATTTCAGACTCATGCCCGTGTTAGGTATGAGACCCTTGACAAGTACTTTGCCTACAAGATGGAGGAGAATAGCTCAGCTAGTGAGCATGTGCTCAGAATGTTTGGGTACTACAATCGCTTGAATCAAGTGGGAGTTAATCTTCCAGATAAGATAGTGATTGACAAAGTTCTCTAGTCACTATAACCAAGTTACTAGAACTTCGTGATGAAGTATAATATGCAAGGGATGACGAAAATGATTCCCAAGCTCTTCGTGATGCTGAAATCGGTGAAGGTAGAAATCAAGAAATAGCATCAAATGTTGATGGTTAACAAGACCACTAGTTTCAAGAAAAAGGGCAAGGAAAGGAAGGGAAACTTAAAGAAGAATGGCAAGCAAGTTGCCACTCCCATGAAGAAGCCCAAAGCTAGACCCAAACCTGAAACCGAGTGCTTCTACTGCAAAGGAAATGGTCACTGGAAGCGGAACTGCCCCAAAATAACTTGGCGGATAAGAAGGATGGCAAAGTGAACAAAGGTATATTTGATATACAGGTTATTAATGTGTACTTTACTAATGTTCATAGTATCCCCTGGGTATTTGATACCGGTTCAGTTGCTAAGATTTGTAACTCGGAACAGGAGTTGCAAAATGAACAGATGCTAGTTTAGGGCGAGGTGACGGTGTGTGTTGGAAGTGATTCCAGGGTTGATAAGATCACCCTCGCACACTCCCTTTACCTTCGGGATTAGTGTTGAACCTAAAATAAATGTCATTTGGTGTTTGCATTGAGCATGAATATGATTCGATTGTGTTTATTGCAATACGATTATTCATTTAAGTCGAAGAATAAATTGTTGTTTTGTTTACATGAATAAAACCTTCTACGGTCATACACTCAGAATAAATGGTTTATTGAATCTCGATTGTAGTGATACACATATTCATAATATTGATGCCAAAAGATGCAAATTTGATAATGATAGTGCAACATACTTGTGGCACTGCCGTTTAGATTATATTGGTGTAAAGCGCATGAAGAAACTCCATGCAGATGGGCTTTTGGAATCACTTGGTTATGAATCATTTGATACTTGCGAACCATGCCTCATGGGCAAGATGACTAAAACTCCGTTCTCCAGAACAATGGAGCGATCTAATGGCTTATTGGAAATAATACATACCAATGTATGCGGTCCGATGAGTGTTGAAGCTCGCGGCGGGTATCGTTATTTTCTGACCTTCACAGATGATTTGAGCAGATATGGGTATATCTACTTCATGAAACACAAGTCTGAAACATTTGAAAAGTTCAAAGAATTTCAGAGTGATGTAGAGAATCATCATAACAAGAAAATAAAGATTCCACGATCTGATCACGGAGGCGAATATTTGAGTTACGAGTTTGGCCTTCATTTAAAACAATGTGGAATAGTTTCACAACTCACGCCACCTAGAACACCACAGCATAATGGTGTGTCCGAATGTCGTAACTGTACTTTTTTAGATATGGTGCGATCTATGATGTCTCTTACCGATTTACCACTATCGTTTTGGGGTTATGCATTAGAGACAGCTGCATTCACGTTAAATAGGGCACCGTCTAAATCCGTTGAGACGACACTGTATGAACTATTGTTTGTCAAGAAACCTAAGCCGTCGTTTCTTAAAGTTTGGGGTTGAGACACTTATGTCAAAAGGCTTCAACCTAATAAGCTCGAACCCAAATCGGAGAAGTGTGTCTTCATAGGATACCCTAAAGAAACAATTGGGTACACCTTCTATCCGCAGGCAAGATATTTGTTGCCAAGAATGGAAACTTTCTAGAGAAGGAGTTTCTCTCGAAAGAAGTGAGTGGGAGGAAAGTAGAACTTGATGAGATAATTGTACCTTCTCTCAAATTGGAAAGTAGCTCATCACAGAAAACCTTCCCGTGATGCCTACACCAACTAGAGAGGAAGCTAATGATGATGATCATGAAACTTCATATCAAGTTACTGCCGAACCTCGTAGGTCAACCAGAGCATGTTCTTCACCAGAGTGGTACGGTAATCCTGTTCTGGATGTCATGTTACTAGACCACGATGAACCTACAAACTATGAAGAAGCTATGATGAGCCCAGATTCCGGTAAATGGCTTGAGGCCATGAAATCTGAGATAGGATCCATGTATGAGAACAAAGTGTGGACTTTGGTTGACTTGCCCGATGATCGGCAAGCCATAGAGAATAAATGGGTCTTCAAGAAGAAGACTGGCACTGATGGTAATGTTACTGTCCACAAAGCTCGACTTGTCGCGAAAGGTTTTTGACAAGTTCAAGGAGTTGACTACGATGAGACTTTCTCACCCGTAGCGATGCTTAAGTCTGTCCGAATCATGTTAGCAATTGCCGCATTTTATGATTATGAAATCTGGCAAATGGACGTCAAAACTGCATTCCTTAATAGATTTCTTAAAGAAGAGTTGTATATGATGCAACCAAAAGGTTTTGTCGATCCTAAAGGTGCTAACAAAGTGTGCAAGCTCCAGCGATCCATCTATGGACTGGTGCAAGCATCTCTGAGTTGGAATATACGCTTTGATGAGGTAATCAAATCATATGGTTTTATATAGACTTATGGTGAAGCCTGTATTTACAAGAAAGCGAGTGGGAGCTTTGTAGCATTTCTGATAGTATATGTGGATGACATATTGTTGATTGGAAATGATATAGAATTTCTGGATAGCATAAAAGGATACTTGAATAAGAATTTTTCAATAAAAGACCTCAGTGAAGCTACCTACGTATTCAGCATCAAGATCAATAGGGATAGATTGAAACACTTAATAGGACTTTCACAAAGCACATACCTTGATAAAGTTTTGAAGAAGTTCAAAATGGATCAGTCAAAGAAAGGGTTCTTGCCTGTGTTACAAGGTGTTAAGTATAGTAAGACTCAAAACCGAACCACGGCAAAAGATAGAGAGAGAATGAAAGTCATTCCCTATGCCTTAGCCATAGGTTCTATAAAGTATGTCATGCTGTGTACCAGACCTATTGTGTACATTGCCATGAGTTTGGCAAGGGTGTACAATAGTGATCCAGGAGTAGATCACTGGACAGTGGTCAAAATTATCCTTAGAGGACTAAGGAAATATTTCTCGGTTATGGAGGTGATAAAGATTTCATCGTAAAGAGTTACGTCGATGCAAGATTTTACACCGATCGAGATGACTCTAAGTCTCAATCTGGATACATATTGAAAATGGGAGCTATTAGCTAGAGTAGCTCCATGCAGAGCATTATAGACATAGAAATTTGCAAAATACATACGGATCTGAATATGGCAGACCCGTTGACTAAACATCTCTCACAAGAAAAACATGATCATACCTTAGTACTCTTTGGGTGTTAATCACATGGCAACGTGAACTAGATTATTGACTCTAGTAAACCCTTTGGGTGTTGGTCACATGGCGATGTGAACTATAGGTGTTAATCACATGGCGGTGTGAACTATTGGTGTTAATCACATGGTGATGTGAACTAGATTATTGACTCTAGTGCAAGTGGGAGACTGAAGGAAATATGCCCTGGAGGCAATAATAAAGTTGTTATTTTATTTTTTCCTTATATCATGGTAAATGTTTATTATTCATGCTAGAATTGTATTAACCGGAAACTTGATACATGTGTGGATACATAGACAAAACACCGTGTCCCTAGTAAGCCTCTACTGGACTAGCTCGTTAATCAAAGATGGTTAAGTTTCCTAACCATAGACATGTGTTGTCATTTGATGAAGGGGATCACATCATTAAGAGAATGATGTGATGGACATGACCCATCCGTTAGCTTAGCATATTGATCATTCAGTTGCTTTCTTCATGACAAATACATATTCCTTCGACTATGAGATTATGCAACTCCCGGATACCGGAGGAATACCTTATGTGCTATCAAACGTCACAATGTAACTAGGTGATTATAAAGATGCTCTACATATATCTCCGAAGGTGTTTGTTGGGTTGGCATAGATCGAGGTTAGGATTTGTCACTCCGAGTATCGGAGAGGTATCTTTGGGCCCTCTCCGTAATACACATCATAAGAAGCCTTGAAAGCAAAGTGACTAATGATTTAGTTGCAAGATGATGTATTACAGAACGAGTAAAGAGACTTGCCGTAACGAGATTGAACTAGGTATGAAGATACCGACTATCAAATCTCGGGCAAGTAACATACCGATGGACAAAGGGAATAACGTATGTTGTCATAACGGTTCGACCGATAAAGATCTTTGTAGAATTTGTGGGAGCCAATATGAGCATCCAGGTTCCGCTATTGGTTATTGACCGGAGAAGTGTCTCGGTCATGTCTACATAGTTCTCGAACTAGTAGGGTCCGCATGCTTAACGTTCGATGACGATTTAGTATTATATGAGTTATGTGATTTGGTGACTGAATATTGTTAGGAGTCCTGGATGAGACATGGACATGACGAGGAGTCTCGAAATGGTTGAGAGGTAAAGATTGATATATAGGATGTTAGTATTCGGACACGGGAAGTGTTCGGGAAAGTATCGGGTATTTATCGGAGTACCTGGGGGGTTACCGGAACCCCCGGGGGGAATAATGGGCCTTATGGGCCATAAGAGGGGAGCACACCAGCCCACCAGGGGTGGCGCGCCCCCTTTCGGCAGGAAGCCAAATAGGCGAAGGAAGAGGGGGTTCGGCCCCACTTTCCTTCCTCCCTTCCCTCTTCCCTTTTCCTCTCCGGTGAAATAAGGAAGGGGGCCGAATTGGGATAAGACCCCAAGTAGGATTCCTCCTACTTGGGGCGCCCCATGGCTGCTCCCCTCCCCCTGCCACCTATATATACGTGGGAAGGGGGCGCCTAGAACACAACACCAACAATTGTTAGCCGTATGCGGTGCCCCCCTCCACAGTTTACGCCTCCGGTCATATCTTCGTAGTGCTTAAGTGAAGCCCTGTGCAGATCACTTCACCATCACCATCACCACGCCGTCGTGCTGACGGAACTCATCTTCTTCCTCGACACCTTTGCTGGATCAAGAGGAGGAGGGATGTCATCGAGCTGAACATGTGCAGAACTCGGAGGTGTCGTACGTTCGATGCTTGATCAATTGGAGCTAGAAGAAGTTCGACTACATCAACCGCGTTGGCAAACGCTTCCGCTTTCGGTCTACGAGGGTACGTGGAAACAGTCTTCCCCTCTCGTTGATATGCATCTCCTAGATAGATCTTGCATGAGCGTAGATTTTTTTTGAAATTGCATGCTATGTTTCCCAACAGCCTGAGGGGCCCAAAAGCTAGGAGCGCGCGCCCTGGGGGTGGGCGCGCCCCCCAGGCTTGTGGCATCCTCGGTCACCTCCTTGTCCAAATTCGGTGCTTCGAGGGTCTCTTTTGGTCCACTAAAAATCACCATAAATTTTTAGCCCATTCTGAGAACTTTTATTTCTACACATAAAATGACACCATGGTAGTTCTGCTGAAGAGAACATCAGTCCGGGATAGTTCTAATAAAATCATACCAAAATCATAAAAAATTGTTGCAAATGGCATGAATACTTCATAAATTATAGATACGTTGGAGACGTATCAGACATCTTGTCCTCTCCTCCTCGTCCCGCTTCCGCCCATGATTGGCCTTGTTCCATTGCTTCTCCTTTACTGTCTTCACTACAAAAAAAAAGACACTTCCGTGATGATACGTGTTTGTCACAGTAGGTCGCGTTTCTTGTCATGCATGTACATCCATGACAAATTTATGATAGAATCAAGAGAGTCATACCTGTGCTGTCGTAGAAGTGTTCCATGACATTACCAAAATTATCATCATGGAAGTGTCCACTTCCATGACGATAAATCGCGCGTCACAGAAGTGCTTTCGTCAAGGGTGACCGACACGTGGCATCCACCGTAACGGAACGCCGTTAAGCTATCAGGTCCAGTTTTGGATCCGATAACCCGTTAACAGCCACGACCAATGGGGATTTTCCACGTGTAAAATCATCATTGGCTGGAGGAAACACGTGTCGGCTCACCGTTGGGACAGATGTCATCCACTCATTGGACACAAAGTGCCTATGATACGTCGACACGTGGCACGGCCCAACAGAGGCCCATTCCTGTGAAAAGGCCGGCCCGTTTGACTTGGTCAAAACGTGGCGGGCCGGCCCACGGCAAGCCTGTTAATGGCCTGGTCGCATATAGCCCATTTACAGCCCGCTAACCGAGGGCCCGTTTACAGCCTAACCGAATTAGGCCCAGTAGCGTCATCTGGGCCGTCCAATATAATTCCAGCCCGTTTTAACTTTCGGCCCATGTATGGCCCATGACGTCTTTCGGCCCATATGAGGCCCTTTGTAACTCTTGGCCCATTAACGGCCCGTGGTGAAACTGGCCCGTAATGAATAGTGTTTCACTTTATACCCATTAACGGCCCATTAATCCATTGGGCCGTTTGCAGCCCATGTTATCTTTCGGCCTTCTCAGGGCCCATTTATTCTTGGGCTCATTTCTAGCATTCGGTTACTTATGGCCCGTTACTTCCATTTTCTGCTTGTGGGCCAAATTCAGCCCGCGGTTACAGTCGGCCCGTTTGTGACCCGTTAATACGTTGGGCCGTTTTCATAGTGTCATCAAATATGGCCTATTAATGACGGCCCGTTATGGTCGGCCCATGAACGGACGACTCCAACTCATGCCCGTTTACGGCCATAATGCGGTCTGTTCTTGGCCCATGTTTGGCCAATCGATCATACGGCCCGTCTAAGGCCCATTGATGATATGGCCCGTAGAAGGCCCATTGTTTCTACGGCCCATAGAAGGCCCATTGTTTCTACGGCCCGTAGGAAGCCCAGTGTCACTAAAGTAAATATGTAGCCCA
Organism: Triticum aestivum; assembly: GCF_018294505.1. NCBI lineage: Eukaryota > Viridiplantae > Streptophyta > Magnoliopsida > Poales > Poaceae > Triticum > Triticum aestivum. The sequence goes on from NC_057811.1 coordinate 286,810,521, forward strand.
TGGCCTGTTAAAGGCGGGAAACAGTAATAGGTTTAGACCTGCTAATGGCCCAAGCTGATTATAGGCCCACGTTTTGGCCCATATGAGTAACGAGCCGGCCTGAAGACCAACAACACTGAGATCCACTGAACCTTTTGGCCTAAATTACAGCATACCGACCAAAGAATAAACCTAGAATATACAACAAAGAAATTACGGCATATTAGGAATCAAAGTTCGCTACCCGGTGATAATAAAGCGCAACATGACCGCGGATTACATACACTGGGCATCAAAGGTCGCCACCAGTGCATATAAATGCGCCGACAAAAGAATATAGAAAACTGAGAGCACTTCGGAAGGCACTAGACCTGGCAAGCTCGGGCCCCCGCAAGCAGCCGAACAAGCTGATGAGACCTCAGTTGTGTCAACAATAGATGCTTCATCCCTAGCTGTATGGCACCATAGTGCACAAGGCAGTCCCCTGACATCTTCATTACATCTTTGACTTCAAGTCGGAGCTGAGCTGAAGCACGCCTTTCCGCTTTAAGTTGAGACTGAAGAAGTCGAACTGATTGAGGCAGCGACTGCACAGAGGTTGTCTCACACCTGCTGGTGAGCAGCTTCAACTCACTATCTTCATCAAGACAGGACCTTGGGGTCATCTCGCTGTCCTCAAGATGGTTTGGCTCACTATCTTTCCTAAAGTTCTGCCTGGCATAAGAGATACGACTCTTAAAGAGAAACAAGGAGACACGTAACAGGTTTCACAATTATATAAGCAAATAAATGGATCTGTTCTGCATAAGGAACATGTTTTTGCAACTACAATTTAAAACTGGTAGTTGTTGCAAACATCCAATCAGATGTAAACAGCAGTGGAGGAAATGATGCCTATCCAAATCTATACTAGAACAAAGTTTGAAGGCTTGAGAAGGATGAACTTACATTACATGTTAACACGGGCTGGACAAAGCCCTTCTCCATGTTGATGGAAAGATAATTCCATAAATTCCCCAAAGAAAATTCTTTATAAGCGTTGCCATTATTCTATATTTTGCAAAGAGTAAATATAGATCAAATAATATTGGAAGAAATAGAGGATAATGAAGCTCAGGTGCAGACTGATGATACATAATCAAATAGCAATTAATTAAGTACAGCGTTACAAGGCAAAAGGTGCTGACAAGTGGAATGCAGACATCAACGTGTGCAGTGGCATTGGCTTTATTCAACATTTTGGTAAGAGTAAATATAGATATGATAATTTGGAGAAAGTGGAGGGCAGGGCAGATAAGATGCAGACTGATGCTAGACAATCAACTATCTCGCGATGCATGTACAGTAATACCACCACCGTTCGTTATTAGTTGTTGCTCAAATGGATGTATCTACACTGCAAAAAAAAGACACATCCGTGACATTTTGGGCCGAACGAAATTTTTTTCTGTCATACATATGACACTTCTATGACGATAATTGTGACAAAACCCGGTATCATCATAGATGTGGTGGGCTCCTACTTCTATGACAAAAAATCATGACAGAAAATGGGCTTTTCGTCCTGGGCGGGCCGGAGACGCAACTGCATGACATTCTTTGGGCGGTCCATGACGGAAAAAACCGTGGTAGAAGCGAGGGGGAGGAAAATTTCGGGGAGTTCCCGGTTACGGTGGGAGGTCGGGGGCCGAGCGATGCGCGTTTCTCTCATACACGTACGCGCGTGTGTGCGAGGCGTTGGCTCTAACTGAACCCGAGCGAGGCGCTGGGCTCTAACTGAACCCGAGCGATTGCACTGCAGGCTGCGCGTTACTGAACCCGAGCGATCGATCGATGGCTGTTAACTGAACCCGATCGAGCGATTCCTTCGCTACTGCTGCTAACTGAAGCCGATCGCTTGGATGAACAGTGAGCGGTGGCGTTGCCTCTGGATGAACAGGACCCCGTGGTGTGGAGGGCTGGATGAACAGTAGACGGTGGAGGGGTGCCCGTGGAGGGGTGGTTGAACAGGACCCCGTGGTGTGGAGGGCTGGATGAACAGTAGATGGTGGAGGGGTGCCCGTGGAGGGGTGGTTGAACAGTAGCCGGTGGAGTAGCGCGCGGTGGAGGCTGGATGAACAGGAGCCTGTGGAGGCTGGAGGAGGTCGACGGTAGCCCGTGGAGGCTGGAGGAGGTCGACGGTGGAGATGAACAGTATCCCGTGGAGTCCCGTTTTGCGGTACGCGACACCCCTCCCGATGAACATGACCCCTGTTTCGACCGTAGCGCTCCAACACAAGTCCGTTTCCTCCGTTTTGCGGTACGCCACACCCCTCCCGATCAACAGGACCCCCGTTTCGACCGTAGGAGGTCCGTTTCCTCCGTTTTGCGATACGCCAGACCCCTCCCGGCCGGTCGAACACAAGGCCGTTTCCTCCGTTTTGCGGTACGCCAGGCCTCGTTTCCGTCGCCTGTTCCGTCCAAGCCCTCCCGCTGAACACGACCACGCATTCCGTTCCAACCCAGCCGGTTGGCTCCCACGCGTCCTGTTGCCTCCCGATGAACACGACGCATTCCGTTGCCTCCCCATGAACACGACGTATTCCGTTGCCTCCCCATGAACACGACGCATTCCGTTGCCTCCCCATGAACACGACGACGACGTTGTTTCTCCGTTCCGACCCAGCCATGTACACGAGCCCTGACCGTACGTATGCGCGAGTAGGCGTTCGAGACCCTGCCCGTATGTACGTACGTGGCCGTATTTTCTTTCTTGCACCCTGGCCGCTGTACGTACGTGTACATGCTACGTGCGCGCCTCTACTACGACACCTACGCGCCTCTACTACGACACGTGCGCGCCTCTACATCGACCAGTATATATGTACGTACACGTTCGCGACCAGAATGACAACGCTACGTACGCTTCGACCAGGTGGGTCCCAACTGTCAGGCACTTCCTTGCATGCGAAGATGTAGCTGGTGGGTCCCAGCAGTCAGGGGGGCGAATCGTTTTTTTTTGCCCGGACGCACTTCCTTGCGTGCGAAGGTGTGGCTGCTGGGTCCCAGCAGTCAGGGGGGAATTGTTTTGTTTTGTTTTTGCCCGAACGCACTTCCTTGCATGCGAAGATGTAGCTGGTGGGTGCCAGTAGTCAGGGGGGCGAATCATTTTTTTTCGGACGCACTTCCTTGCGTGCGAAGATGTAGCTGGTGGGTCCGAGCTGTCAGGGGGAAACGTTTTTTTCACGAAATACGGTAGCCCGTCCGGTGGGTCCCCGCTGTTAGGTGGACGAATAATTATTTTGCGCGTAATAAGGAGGCACTTCCTTGTTGCGGCCGTGGACCCAGCTATCAGCCTCTCCACGTACAGTCCACATCCGATGGAAGCCATTCCTTGACCACGTTGACCACGCCGCGCCGAGAGCACCAGGGCAGTGGACGACGGCGAGACCTAGGAAGGGGACGACGCGGAGCCGGGGAAGACGCGGCAGTGGATGCCCATGCGTAGAGGAGTATGAGGGTTCACTCGTTCGGCTGCGGTGTGAGGTTGCCGTCGCCGCAGAATAACAGGGGGTGTGGGTGTGTAGAGGGATGGCCTGGCCAGCGGTGGGAGTAGTAGAGGGCGGTGAGGCCTCCGCGGCATCACAGCCGGCCACGGGCGGCAGGAGCAGGCGGCACGACCGGCGCTGCTTTGGGCAGCTGGAGCAAGAAGACCAGAGGTTGAAGAAGCACTACGGCCGTTTGATGGACATTGTACGGTCACTGGAGCTAGAATCGTTCATATATTGACTAAAGTTGACAAAGGCCTCCCTCCCAGTCAACTTAGTAGGCCCACAAGTCAGCCTCCCTCCAAGGTGGGTCCCAGCTAGCAGGGGGTATTCATTTTTTGTGCGTAATAAGGAGGCACTTCCGGTGGGTCCGAGCTGACAGCGGGGGGAACGTTTTTTTCACGAAATACGGTGGCCCGTCCTGTGGGTCCCAGCAGTCAGGGGGAACGTTTTTTCGCGAAATACTGGTGGCCCGTCCGGTGGGTCCCTGCTGCCAGGTGGAGGAATAATTATTTTCCGCATAATAAGGAGGCACTTCCTTGCGGCTGCCGTGGACCCAGCTGTCAGCCTCTCCACGTACAGTACTCTTTCGATGGAAGTCGGTCGTTGACCACATTGACCATGCCGCGCCGAGAGCACCACGGCGGTGGACGACGGCGAGGCCTAGGAAGGGGACGACGCAGAGTCGGGGAAGACGCGGCAGTGGAAGCCCGCGCAGAGAGGAGTACGAGGGTTCACTGGTTCGGCTGCGGTGTGAGGCTGCCGTCGCCGCAGAATAACAGGGGGTGTGGGTGAGTAGAGGGATGCCCTGGCCAGCGGTGGGAGTAGTAGGGGGCGCTGAGGCCTGTGCGGCAGCACAGTCGGCCGCGGGAGGCGGGAGTAGGCGGTCCCGCCGGTGCTGCTTTGGCGGCTGGAGCAAGAAGATCAGAGATTGAAGAAACACGGCGGTCGTTGGATTGACATCCAACGGTTACGTCTGCTAGAATCGTTTGTTGACGTATATAATAACTAAAAGAATCTTGCATACGCGTCAACTAAACAGGCCCACAAGTCAGACCACTCCCTCTTTTTTTTAATAATTTATATATAGCTCATGGCAACTTCTTATGCAATTTATTGCAGTCGTTTTTTTGGTTGGCCAGGGCCAATTTCGCATATTTCTGTGGGTTCCAACTATTTTTAATACCGAAATGTCAAGCCAGATTTAAAGTACTTTGAAGATATATTTAAATTAGGTTAATGCCTAGTGAAACAGGAATCTGAAAATGTGAAAAAATTCAGAAATTATAAAGTAGTTGCCAATTTGTCATCAGTTTTTATATTTACAACCCATTTCATATTACTTTCAAGATTTGCAGGCGTCTTGAAAGAGTTGCAGCCCATCAGGGCGTAGAAAAATAAGTAGGACTGGATTGGGTATTCTTCAGAAAAAATAAACTGGGCTCATTTTCACAAAGTAAAAATAGCTGGGCTGGTCACATGGTGAACATAAAATATAAGCCTGGGCTAGACGGGCCACAGCCCAGTTCAAACCCTGCTCCGTCTCAACAATACCAAACAAAACAATACTACTCGAGTAGCTACGTCCCAGGTGTCAGCCGATCTTGTGCTATTCTCTTGTCTATTGACTATATACGCTCACAATGTCGTGGGTCCCAGATGTCAGGAAAACACTAGGAGGAAGCATTTTATTTTTCCATACGCTGACGTGGTGGGCCCCTACTGTCATCCTCTCCACGTACTTCTGCCGATTCCTGTTGTTTGTTGACCATGTTGACAACGCGAGAGGGCGGCGCCGTGGCGAGCGCACCAAAGCACGCGAAGGACGTCGGCGTTTATGATTTAGGAGACGGTGGGGCGGCGATGCGTGCGCTGAGGTGCCGCCAGCCGTGGGAGGCGGAAGCAGGCGGCCCCGCCGGCGCTAGTTTGGTTTTGGCGGCTGGAGGAAGACAGGACTGAAGAAACACGACAGACTGTAAAAGCAGCAGGAGTACTTAACAACCTTAACTGAAACCAGCAGGGGCACTTAACAACCAAAGCTGAAAGCAGTATGAGTACTTATATAGGTTCAACCGTACAAAGCACGCCTCGAACAGTGCTACTTTGCCTACAGTTAACCAAGGCTGAGGCCGCCAAGCCCCAGGACAAGGCCCAGGCGCCACCCCGCGCATCCACAACCTTATGAAAGTGGCTTCATCTCGCAACGTGGTCAATAAACAGGATATTCACTTTAGAGCCATGGAAAAGCATGAACATAATCTTCTGTCCTATTCTCCAAGATGGACGGGCCTTCATTATTTGAGACCACCCATGAATAAGTATCTTTTCACCTCCAAGGGGAATTGAGTAGGTCGACATAAACATCATGTTGTGACCAAGCGCAAGTCTGACTCGACCATGGTCAGGCATCTGTATAGGAACAATAGAACTCGACAGTTCCTGTTTCAAGAAGATCACAGCTGTAGAACTGTGTATAAGCAATAGTTTATGAACAACATATATAACAGAAAACAGCTCGTACCATAAGTTTCTCGACACAGTTGGACCTGTTCAACGAGTGCAGCAGTGGCACACATATCCCACGTGGCCTTCCACCATTGAAACGCCCCACAAGGACCTCAAGACGATCAATAAAGTGTAGGAACTTGTGGATGTTGATCCAGTCAAATTTAGTGCCATTAGTAATAGCCGAGTTATTACAGAGTAACAAACGAGCAGACTGCTTAACTCTAAAAAACCTACCTGTGCCACCAATTATAAGAAAATATTAGTTAGAAGTAGCATCTTCGTGAGAGATTCGTTGCTACTTCTAAAGTTAAATTGTGATTAGTTAGACAGAATAGGTGGATTAAGAAGTAATCGAGGCAACAAGCAAGAACCAGATACAAAACTAACATGGATGAACAATTGGAACGACGTCGGGGTGGAAGATCGCAGTGAAGATGAGACCAGGTTCTGCTATTTCCATCAACATTCGTGCGCCAACTTTCAGTCTGTAACACTTGAGAAAGTTTATCCAAGTTCGGCCATAAAAAAAGCAGCGATCTTCTTAGTTCATGAACCCAACTCGGAACTTATATCCATGGCTTGTCTTCACTGTGACCATTAAACTAGTGTATTCAGTTATGGCAAGGCCGAGCATCTTGAGTACATGTGTTCTGGCAGAGCAAATAATACACTGCAGGAAAAATAATATGAGAACACAGCATGTTCAAAAAAAACCCACCCTCCCGGATAGAAAAGAGGATTCTAGGAACATATTGTGCGCGTTTCAAAATGCTGTGTTAGGATGAGAAGGAACAAGTGTGGCGTCTCGCCGAGGGCACAGAAACCTGTAGGGTACTCGCACTTTGGGCACTGCAAATGAAACACACTAGATTCAGTAGGAAGAAAAATGTATGAACGGCGGCGGCTGCCATCCTATGATTACCTGCGACCAAGGGACTTGGATTTATCGGGGATGGATGAAGAATTCGTACCTGGTTCTCCATGAGAAAACCCTATGCAATCGCCGAGAGGGGGTTTTCTCTGAACAAGCAGACGAGGGAGAAGGGGATTCAGGCCCAGTGAAATATTGTCGCTTCGTCCGTCCAGCTTACTGCTAAAGCTGGAAAGGGGGGTTGTGATTTGACGGCTCATTGGGCATTACTGTGGCACTACGAACGGGGTGTGTCTACCGTGAAGTTGTGCACTCTAATTTGTGCATATGGCACGTGGACCCCGTTGCCGGTTGCCCCACATATCAGCGAAAGGAAGTAGAAAGACAGGAGTAACTAGTTACACATAAATATATATTTTGCCAGAGAGATACTCCCTCTGTAAAGAAATATACAAATCTTTTCTATCACAGGCTCACCTTGCCGAGAAATATACTCCCTCTGCAACGCACGGGCATTATGGGGGTTGAGCTTTTTTTATGGGGGTTCAGCTGAGAATATAATACTCAGATAGGCTCACGGTTCTGGACTTTGGGCCGCAGGCCGACCCTGCATGTTTGGGGGCCCATGTGTTCTACCTGAGCGCTTTTCATATTGCAAGCGATCGGTACGGCACTGGTTTTAGATGTTGTCGCAAGGCGAATACACAAAATTGAATAAAGCACGGCAGCTGTTGGAATGAAATCGAACGACAGTTCCTAACCAGCAATCAGAGTTGCAATTCTATCAACGATATACCATGTGATAAATAATACTGTCGTGCTACGTATACACACAGGACACTTGTTTCACCATGCCAGATTATTACGTCAAAATCTCTCGGAGGATAGATCAGTTCGGCAGATGCGTGCTGCTACTGAAGAATTTCAAAGTTGATTTGGACCAGCTCTCCTTGCCGAGAAAGTTCGATTTTGACATCATCCCCTACCGCAAGATATGATTTAGATTTGAACCTTGACCATCCTTTAGCATCAATCATCATGCGACCATCCTTTGTACTTACGGTATATTGAGCAGGTTCATTCACACCAAGGCTGCGCATGGTAAGAGAAACTTGGCCGCGGTCGCCCGGATTGTTGAACGACTCCCTCGTTGCTCTAGGAATTCTCTGTTTGCAAACAAGAAGACATACCCAAACAGTTAGATCAACACAGTGAATCATGTGAAACAACATGGAAAGAAAAAAGAATGAAGCACTTGGGCGGCCAATGCTTACCAAGAAGGTGGACATGTCGGTTTTTGTAAGGACTTTGGTATATGAAGTGCGAACTGCAGCCCAGTCTGTTGCCGGTGCAACTGCACGGGCCGGAGCAGATGCAAGTGCAAGTGTTGGTGCTGGTGCCGAAGCCGTGCTGCTGCAGGAGATGGTGCTCCTTGTAGAGCTGGTGCCGGTGTCGGAGCAGGTGCCGGTGTCGATGCCCGATCCTCCAGTAGATCAGACTGATCCGCTGACGCGGTCGGTGCCCAATCCTCAGCTGGATCAGACTGAGCTGCTGCCGCTGTCGGTGCTAGAGCAACTGCCAGTGCTCGATCTGTGCGAGACAGCGGCGATCGTGTCTGGTCTGCTATGATCAGCTTTCTAACTTGACTAGGATCCGTGACCTGATCCAGTTTTTTTCTTCATTTCTTTTAAACGCGAGAAGGACTAATTGTGGCGTTTTTGTTAAACCAAACTGCAGTTCATCATAGGGATTCAGCTTGTACTCAGACAACACACTAATCCAATTTTTTCCAGTAATATAAGTGATGGACAGTGCCTTCGTTACTGACACAACATAAGAAGTGAAACCTGCAAAAATAGCCATCGTAGAGCAAACCAAACAGTTTATTCTGTGATGAATGTCACATGGCAAAACCTGCATCGTAAAATTGCAGGAAAAGAAAGAAAACATGACATTAAATCAATAAGATTTAGACAGTAAATCAATAAGATTTATTTGATGTGACACGAGTGAATCCTTACCAGGAAATCACTATGTTGAAGTACTAAACAGAAGATTGATCGTCCAACTACGCGTGGCATGCAGGGGCCCCGCTTACTCCAACAAGCAGGACAGTCCAAATGTCGTGACAAATCGTATGGACCGAACATCCATGGGACTGGAAATCCTGGTGGGTGCGATAAACCCTGCAATGCATACAGATATTGGAGTGTAACCATAATTGATAAACCGTCCTCACAAAAAATATGATCTGGATACTTCAAAATATACAGACTGAATTGAGTGGACAGACATTAACATAGACATTAACATAGACCGTTCACACACCAAAAGCGGCAGTACTAATAAACAATAGAGGGTTCACAAACACAAATCAAGTACTGAACAGTAGTACTTACTACAGACAAGCAAAGTTGCACTAACTAAACTCTACAGACTATTTCTTGCCACCGACCTATGGGATGAACCCCGCATAACTGACTAGGCCATGGACTTCGTGTGAGATGTCTACATGCACCATCACCATCTTGTCAACCTTGGAGAACCTAACAGAGTGGTCTTTCCACTCATAAACATGATGATGAAGACAGGCCGCATCAGATTTGTTGGGAAGCTTTACAAGAACCACACCCTTCGTAATCGAAAGCACAGCCAGGAAATTGTTGTGGTCAAGTACGGCCTCGAGAACACGCCTGACAACAATGCTACAGGAAAACACTAGTTCAGGACACATGGCGACAAGGACACAACAGCTGGATAGTTCAGCAGTAGAACTCATCATCGGGTCTTCCAGTTCACACGGCATGACTTTGAGAACTTCATCTCCACCGCGGACCTGGTTCTAATTCAAACAGAAACCATATTTTATTACTACCTCCGTTCAGAAATATAAGATGATTTTCGATATTATACTCCATATATGACTACATATACGCACAGAAATGAGTGAACAAAGACACTAGAACATGTCTTCAAAGGCATGAGAGCAGAGGGATTACATGCAATATCCATAACACAAGTTACTGAGGCAAATATACCCTCTTAAAAGGTAGCATTGATGTTCATAAAGTACTCCCTCTGTCCCAAAATTCTTGTCTTAGATTTGTCTAGATACGGATGTATCAAGTCACATTTTAGTATTAGATACATCCGTATCTAGACAAATCTAAGACAAGAAATTTGGGACAGAGGGAGTAGTTGAAAGTAATCTATAAGAAATCAGTGTCAACCTCTCGCATGTTATGGTCAAAAGAGGAATTTAGAACCGTCATTTGGCACACTAAAATCACATGCAAGATCACCCAGAAAGTTGTACTACCAGTACTAGTACTGCGTGTTAGATGAAAAAACACGATCAAGATCGAGAAAAAGATCGTCAACAAGAGACATTACCTGGACTTGCTTAATGAGGGATCCCAGAGAGGGGGGCTTGGACAGGGCGATGGCTTTGAGCTTGTCTGTGGTAGTCTCGGCGGGGTGCTTGCGCTTCTTCGTACCATGAGCCTCGATGGTTTTGGCCAGAGCCATAGACATCACGCCGGCCGGTGCTCCGGCGTCCATCCAAGAGAGGAAGCTGAGAGAGAAGAGTGAAAGGAGGAACAAGATGAGGGAGAAGCGAAGCGAGTGGGGGTTTTCTTCAAGAGAGGAAGCTGAGAGAGAAGAGTGAAATGATGGTTGCTTCGTCCGTCCAACTTACTGCTGGAAAGCAGGGGGTTTTGTGATTTGACGGCTCATTGGGCATTACTGCGGCGGTTCGATCGGGGTAGTCTACCGTCACTCTACTATGGAGTAATTTAGTGCATGGCTGGTGGACCCAGGTGCTGGCTGTCCCACACGTCGGCGAAAGTGAGTAATTTAGTGCATGGGTGGAGGAGGATCCGCACGGTAGAGCGTGTCCACTATTTTTCTGAAGAAAAAAAAGATTACAGCAAGCGTTTCCACTCTTACGACGGAGGAGTGCGAAACACGGCAGCCACTTGAACATACACAGTGCTCCTACTACTAGGCATGTGCAGTGGTTCATACGTCAGTACTACACAATCTTGTTGCTAGTGTAGTAAGATATGACGATAACAAATGATGTTGTGCGCATGTCAACTACTCCTATATGTAACATAGTACCGCTTTTTCGACTGTCCGGTCAAGAATGAACGGTGAGATCAATGTTAACAGAACTAGGTCCACAGCGCACGGAGAGTACGGTGCTACAGTACTCCATGAAACATGAACCATATGAAGCACGAATAGTGTTAGGCAGGGTGTACGAAGGGTGCACAAGATGGGAGCAAAAGTTCCCTTCTCGACCCACTTTTGGGTGTTTGCAGAGTGCATGAAGGGTGCATGAGTCCACACTAGTAGGTTGACAAAAATACACGAAGAGGAAACAACTATATTGAGATGAGAATGCAACCAAACCAAACACACCCACACGCTTTGTGCTACAGTGACTGATCTGCACCGTCTGAGTTTGATCCAACGGTCATGTTGCGCCGAGACATGGACATGCCCATGCAGAGGGCGCCTAAACACCACCGAAGTCCCCCTGCTTCTCAAGGCACACGACGTTGGTGATGCAGGGTGCAACCGCCCGCAGAGCCCGCTCCTAGTCGACGGGAGCCAGCTCGTCAAAGACGGCGTCCAATGGCATGAATGGATTCCGGTGACAGAGCCCTGAAAGGATTCACCCGGCAATGGTGATGGCAGCCCGCAACCCCTCCTTGTCCAGCTCAGCCCCCACCATTGCGCGGAGATGGCTCAGCTCCTCGGATATATAGGTGAAGAAGGAGACCAGGTCAGGAAGCCGCAGCTCGTTGAAGTCGACCGGGTGGTCGAACGAGTTTAGCCCGACGGCCGGCATCGTCGCACTGGCACGACGGTAGGCATCGCGCAGCCGCAACACGTGCGTGGCAACTTGGTTCACCAAGTGGCTGAGGCGATCCGGGACCTCGTCACGATCGGCCCGCTCGCGCTCCAGCCGGCTCCCCTGACGGCCTATTGTATCTCCCGCTTTCTGCAGCAACGCCGCCGACGCCTCGAGCATATTTGTGGTGGACGCCTGCCGCTTTTGAAGCTCCGTGAACTCCCACACATAACGGAGGAGCATGGCACTCCTCTCCTCCTTGAGCTCGCGGAGGTCCACGTCCTTGGCCCTGAGCTCCGCATCCTTGGCATGGAGCTCCTGTGTCAGGCGCCTCACCTCGGACTCCATGATCTGCTGCGCCGCCATGGCACCAGGTAGAAGCAATGGGGAGAGGAAGCAAAGGGGGCGAAACGGCTGAAAGGCAATGCAATCTACGGGAAGGCGGAGGGAGCGGGGAATCTTTTGGTTTTCACCACGGTAAAACACCAGTCGACGACTTCTCGCATCAGGGAGCAGTGGGTTTTTACAGGCGGAGTCATCGTGACTAATTGCTGCCGTGCCTGCTCCTGTCAATCAAAAAATTAAAAATCTTGTCGCGCCTGCTCCCGTCAATCAAAAAATTAAAAATCTTGCCGCACCCAAACACCAGAGCAACGCCGCGGTGGATATTTAAATTTACCTGCCGGCAAGTAGATAAAAAAGGGGTGAAAAATCAAATGTGGCGGCGGCCTAGCAAATCGGTCGAACTAGCCCAACTAGCTAGCCACCGTGCTTCACTGATGTACTCGGCGGGAAAGGTGGTCTTTCGTGATTTGACGACTCATTTACTTGCTTCGGCGCTACGACCGAGGAGGACCCAAAAAACGCGCGGTAGGGCGTCCCACGTCAGGAAGAATATATGCGTGCACCACCCGGGAGGACCCCGAAACCGCGCGGTAGGGTGTGCCACGTCTTGGCACGGAGGAAAAATGTGCGTGTAAAAATATATTGTATCAGACGTAGTACCTATGGTTCAACCTCGGGACCCGGCCAGTCGGTCGAAAACACCCCACTAGCCACACAGCTTCATCATGCAAACGTGGCACGGAGGATAGATGTGGTTAGCTCCGTCTCGACCAGCCACAACGTCTCTTGTTCTAGGCGATTCTTCTATTTTCCAAGCTTTTTTTTTAGTTGTAATAACACCACGGCAAGCTAGCGCCGCTCTTCGTGTGTGCCCGTGCAAAGGTTAGACGATGGAGAGAAGAGAGATTGAGATCGCAGACCTGGGACCCACCAGTAAGTGAGACAACGGTCATGCATGTGTTGACGAGGCACTCCCTCTACTCTACTCAACGCAAGTACTGTATAAAATCAAGTTATGGGACAAAGCCAACAACCGTTCGTTTTTTCAGGCTATCGACTTACGCTTTGTAGTCCAGGTTGCCAGTTCGAATCTCGTCTTTCAGATTTGTTAGTTTTAGGTCCAAATTTGATTAATGACAAGTGGGACCCCCGTGTGTTGTTCTAATATTTCAGTGTAGGATGGTTTCTTTGAACAAACACTTTGCGCGGTTAGACAAGTAACGGCACGAGTTACACGTAATTTGCAAGTTTACGAACAAAAATGACAGCGGCATAGAATATCACATCCACCCCGCAGCTTAGATACTATGGTGATACGAGTTTTTACACCGTTGGAAGTGAGATCCAATGGCTTGGGAGTAGTCTTTGTAATTATGCGCAATTTCCAAACTCTCCAAAGGTTTTTTTGCAAATAAAACATTCAGGCCTCGTGTGTGCCGCTGCATCTTCGATCCAACGGCTCCCCGGTGCTCATATTAGGTGCTCCCATAGCTTAATTACCCGCTACGGTGATATGAGCATCTAGGTCGTATGATCAGTGATCAGATGGAACATGCGTAGTACTTGTACTTTCTGCGCATTTCCCAAACTCTATCAGTCGTATATTGCAAAAACATTCAAACCTCCTACTGTGGGCCATTAGATCTCAGTGAACTCGTATCACCATAGAATCTACGGTGCGGGAGCACCTCATACTCTCCCGTGCGAGAAAACATAAGGTGCTATCGCAGCTTGGATGCTACGGTGATACGAGCTTGGAGGTTGTTTGATCTGAGATCCAATGGCATCTGAGCGGTCTTTGTGCTTGTAAGCAGTGGCCGAACTCTTTTGGGGATTTTCTGCAAAAAACCATTAGAACCACCGAGGAGGTGTTGGGTCACAAATCCAACGCCTCCGAAGAGCTTGTATCACCAAAGCATCTAAGGTGTGGTAGCACATGATATTCTTACATACAGGAGAATATGATGTCCTCCTTCATCTTAGATGCTACGGTGATACGAGCTTCGAGGTCGTTGGATATGGGATCAAAGGGCATCTAAGTAGTTTTTGTACAAATCGTGTGCAATTCTCAAACTCATCAAGGTTTCCTGCAAAAATATTAAGACACATCATGTGAGCTGCTATATCTCAGATCTACAAGCTCCAAGCAACTCGTATCGGCATATAGCATCTAAGGTATGGGGGCACATGACATTCTCCCAGGGAGGAGGGGTGGGGGGTGCACAACCAATCGGTGGTTGGGAGGGTGGGGACAAATTAATCTAAACAACCCTAAACAGAGCTCCACAATTTTATCTAAGGTCGAGGGGTTGACCCCCGACAATCATAGCTCCGCCTAAACACAACATTTGCATGTACTGTAGTACTAGACTTAATATTCATGTTTCAGTTTCATGTTCATTTTAAATATTGAATTGAGGACCATGGATGTCTTACATTTTACTCCCTTCGTTCCTAAATATTAGTCTTTTAGAGGCTTCAAATGGACTGGCACATACGGATGTATATAGACATATTTTAGAGTCTAGATTCACTCATTTTGCTCCGTATGTAGTCACTTGTTGAACTCTCTAAAAGACTAATATTTAGGAATAGAAGGAGTATTTTTGAATTTGTGTCATACATGCATGGTTTGGAAAAATAGATGCACTATACTTATTGGATTGTTGTTGTGTTCGTGTGTGTGTGTCTCTGTGTGTGTGTGTGGTCATATGCTTGATACATACAAAGTTTTATCACCTCCATATTGTTCATCTTTTAAATTTGAATTTGCATTGGAAAACTTACTAGGGATACCATGAAATGTGAAATCCACGTTGAGATCACTATATCACAAACTCACTCTAATTCAACAACTCGTCATAAATCAATTACCACGTTGAGATTAGTATTTGCAAGGAAAATATGGGTATTGTAATACACATAGATTCGTTCGGCAATTTAAAAGGTTCCTTTCGTATTCTCGAATGGTAGGACCCAACGGCGTACCAGCCAGACCATGGCTCGTGTTGATCCTAAAAAACCGGGCTCGTGTCCTTCGGTGGCGTGCGTGGTACGCACATTAGTCAACCCCAACCAGTCGAGCCTCAGCGTTTCAAGTCAAAATATCTGGCGGCCAGAATTCCAGCCCTAGGAAATTCCCCTCATGTCCCCGGTCCATAATGACTACCGATGAACAACGGAGGGATGCTTTAGTAACTAGACAACGTTACCTACCGTGCCGAGCATGGTTCAATTCCCTCGGTCGCCGCTCGTCAAGGTCACCCGTCAACTGCATTGCCTAGTATTACTACTACTACACCAGGATGAGCACAGAATTGAGCCCGTTTGTTCGTGCCTAGTACTTGAGTTAATATATCAGGCAATGCACTGGTACGGAGGGACTATCCTTTTACTCTGCATATATAACTTGTCTGAAGTCTAACTAAGCAAAATGTTTGACCAAATCCTTTCTTAAGAAATACAACAGGACAGATGTACGGCTTGAAAATTTGCATGATGCAGGTTATGATATTGTTTCGAATCCTGGATCTTAAATTTCAGAAAATCCAAAAGTGAGCATAAATTCTTGAAACTAAGCATGGTCACGTGATATGGCACAAATATTACTTCGTAAGTTTTTTCTTTAATTTGAGACAAGCTGCTTATGACAAGTTGCACAAATGAAGAGCCAAGGTATTTTGGAACAAAGACCCGTCACGTTAAGGCGAACGCTTTCACTATTGAAACCGTGGGCGTTTACGTGCCGCCACGAGTTCCCGCTTCTCATCGGCAGGTGCCGTCCGAGCAAGCGTGTGAGTCGATGGGAGGCGTGCGAGCAGACCGCTGTGCAGGCTCACCGGAAGGCGAGCCCTTTGACCAGGCTCCGCCGCCCACCGTCGTCCCAACTGCTCCCACTTTTAATGTCGCCGGCGCCGCAGTTCAAAATCAACCCCGCACTACCCGGTATCGCTACAATCCTCTCTCTTCCTCTCCGATTCTCCTGTCGTCTACCTCCAACTAGCCTGACCTAAACGTACACCATGCCGCATCACGATGGTCTGCCCTTAGTGTTCCAGTTTCCTGAGGAAGACACCCAGCCGGAGTCTCAAGAACATAAGGCGGTTTGGGACGAGCTTGAACTGGCCTTGCGGGAAGACGTCGCGCCTGTCCCCGCTCCCGTCGCCCCGACTGCGCCAGCGCCCATCCCTGTGTCATTGATGGGCTGGGAGCCGCACATTGTCGCCGAGCTTGATCCCACGGGGTTCCACAAGGTCCCCGCCGACTTTCACGCGCCCGTGCACCTGCCAGCGCATGCGCCTGCGCGTGCACTGACGCGCACGCCCGTGCCGGTGCACGTGCACCTGCTAGCGCATGTGCCTGCGCGTGCAGTGACGTGCGCGCCCGTGCCGGTGCCCGTGCACATGAATGTCTCCGCCGCGCCGTTGACAGCGCCTGTCCCCGCGCGGGTGCCAGTGCCCCCCTCAACGGCATGGATGGCCGCCGTCGACCGCTTCCTTGCACCAACGCCAGTCGCCCTCCTCC
The DNA here is from genome assembly GCF_018294505.1 of Triticum aestivum. Lineage (NCBI taxonomy): Eukaryota > Viridiplantae > Streptophyta > Magnoliopsida > Poales > Poaceae > Triticum > Triticum aestivum. The sequence goes on from NC_057811.1 coordinate 286,827,136, forward strand.
CGCCAGTTGACTCGCTCCGAAGTCCAGAACATTTTGGCCTTCCTTGAAGCTAGGCCAACGTCCAGGAGTACGCCAACAACGGCGCAAGACGCCGCCATCGCCGTCGGTCAGTGGCCCGATGACACACAGAGCACGGCAGAGGAGCCGCTTCCCACCGCGAGACGCCCCCGCCGCCGCCGCGTAATCTAAATTTGCCATGAAAAACGTTCAGATTGCCATGCTTAAAATCCGAACGTTTATCATTCCGTTTATTTTATATCGATCGTCGTATAATTTAAAGTCGGAGTCAGACTGAACGAAATGTATGGTTTGATCGATTGAATGTTCTGCTAGAGCCGTATCAAATTAAATATAAAACGTCATCAAGCCACATGTATTCCTTGTCATCCAACGACCTAGACTGCTTCAATGTCGAGCGCTCAACACGTTTAACGTGCTGTTAATTTCATGCCAAAAATAGTGCTAATCACATGACAACACGCAAATAATATCCTAGTAGTTAATATCCGCATGCACTTAATATACTTCCAAATTAACGTGCATTGCACGTACACACTAACTAGTGCTGCTAGTACGTGAAACTGGTATCGTGACTTGTGAGCGCGTCCAGATATGGTCAACGGCAACATCGCCCGCGAGTTCTTCCTGTTTGCCCGTGCGTCTAAACGCAGAAGGGGAGGAGAGAGAGAGCACACATGGAACCCACCAGTAAGTGAAGGCGAATAGTACTAAAAATAATATTACATGTTATCCATTAATTAGGCTGTGGTAATATAAAAACATTATGTGAACATAGGGGGTACAACAAACATTGCTATTCTACGTATGTTGCCTATTGACGTGCGGCTTGAAGGCCCGGTCGCATGTTCGATCCTCGTCCTTTATTTTTTAATTTGTATATGGGTCCAAATTTGTTTCATGACATGTGGGCCCCTCGGTGTGTAGTTTGTAGCACTTTAATTTGTGGGTCGAAATTTGTTCCATTCCAAGTGGACTATCGGTGTGTAGTTTTGTAGCTTATTTATAATAATTAAAGAGAACAACATAGTTTTTTCAATAATACCATGGTGCGACGTTGAAGGCGAGAAAGGACGTGCGAGAGAGCGATGACCGAGCCAGAGGGAAATCAACTAGGGGAGTTGCGTGGGTTGCAACGGTGTTTGGAGTAGTTGTGGGCCGAATGCTACGAAAATATAATCTAAACCGACCGGAATAAATGCCTACACAAATTAATCCAAGGTTGGAGTGCCCCTCACAATGTAAATAGCTCCGTCTTTGCGAGGGATGGAGAGGTAGTAGCTTCAACGCATGGAAGATACGATGTGAGAAAGCGAGGTCAATCGAGAGACATATAGATAGAGAGACAAAGTGAGTGTGGTCCGACATTCATTGAACAAATATATATGCTCTGGAGAGATATTGTCCGATTGAGCTTTTTGGCAAGGGTGAGGGCTGTAAGGTAGAGCTTGAGAGATGATCCAGTCACAGACGTGTAGATATATTTTGTGCGTGGGAGGAAGCAGGGTCAACCGATCACATAGGGTCGCCGTGCGATCAAAAGAGTGAGACGGGTTGGAGAGAGTGACCTAGATAGACGATGTGCGTGAGAGAGTATACAATGTGAATAGGTCGAATTGGGCTCAAACATGGTGATATATAGTTTTTGTCCGAGAAAGAGCGAGGTCAATCGAGACATACGGAGAGAGAGAGAGAGAGAGAGAGAGAGAGATTGAGTGAGCGTGGCCCACCATGAGGTCAAAAGAGTGGCGGCGGCTTGGATGGACTAACCTAGATAGACAATCTGCGTGAGAGAGTATAGAGTTTATCGATCGAGGCCCGAACAGGGAGATATATCATTTGTGTGTGAAAGAAAACGAGGTTAAACGAGACTCAGATAAAGAGAGCGAGATTGAGCAAGTGTGGCCCGCCGTGCGGAAGAAAGAGTGAGACAGTCTCGAGGGAGTGACCTAGATATACAACGTGCGTGCGTGCGCACGAGAGGTTGGGGGGCTAGATAGGCAATGCATGTATTTAGTGCGAGAGGGTGAGAGGGAGAGGGGGAGAGAGAGAGAGAGCTCGGCATGGGGTGCAATGGCGGGTGTGTGAGGTAAATACATTTGGTAACAAAGTGGAAAAAGGGGTTGTGTAGTTGAGAGACTTAGAGATCGAAACATGGAGAGAAATAATGAACGTGTTTTGGAAACCGATAGCTTCCTAAGGTGGTTAGGAGAGGAAGATTGACCGATACAAGAAGTA
>NC_057811.1:286829586-286830269 GCF_018294505.1 Triticum aestivum
GAGACTTAATATCGATGTTTCAATTCGGTGTACATTGTAAGATTTGAACCGAGGACTAGGCATACGGGTAATTATTTCGAATTTGTGCCATACCAAGTTTCGAAAAGTTGACATTGACTCAGTTTGTTGTGCTATTTTGTAGTTCATATGTTTGAATCCATCCAAAAGTTTTCTCACTACCATGGTGTTCATCATATACATATGAATTTGTATTAAAAAAGTAGCGTGGATACAGTGAAATGCGAAATCCACGTTAGAATTGGAGATCGCTACGTGACACACACTCTAATTCAAATAACTAACTACGTGACACACACTCTAATTCAAATAACTAATTATGTGACACACACTCTAATCCACGTTAGCGTGGTTACCGTTTCGATTTTTTTCAAATAACTCCTCATTAATTAATTTATAGTACTCCCTCTGTTCACTTTTATAAGACCTTGAAGACATTTCAAACAATGTGCAAAACAGTTCATTTTAAGTTGTCTGAAACGACTTACAAAAGTGAACGGATGGAGTATCTCTTTTCGAATGACTAATTATTGCAAGGAAAACACGGGCATGGTAATACATACAGATTCGTTTGCAAATGAAAGAAGATTCGTTTGCATTCTCAAATGTAGGCGCACCAGGCAGACCAGGGTCGTGTCGGGGTGGACGCTGCTTCGGTGCCTTAA
>NC_057811.1:286830646-286849151 GCF_018294505.1 Triticum aestivum
GCGCTTCCACGTTTCGGATTGAAATATCTGGCGGCCCCAATTCCAGCCCTGCAAAATCTCTCTTCTCCACCGTCCCCTTCCGCGCCCAGATTGCTCAAATCCCTAATTCGCCGCCAACCCTCGAGTCGCCCCTCGTCTCGTCTCTTTCCCCACCGTTCCCCACCTCTATGCCGGACGACAACGACGAAGACGACGGTCGCGCTTCACCACCGCACCGGAGCTACCTCATCTACGCCCTCGTCCACCGCACTGGGTGGTCCACCGACAACGTCGGCCGCCGCAACCGACGTGCCTCACAGACACCGAGTTCCACCGCATCAAGTGCACTTCACCGACGCCGTCTCCCAGTTCACCGGGGCTACTTCACCAAGCACATCGTCGCACCTCCGCCCCCCGAGGCCGTTGGGGCTTCACCAACGGTCTCGTCCACCGCATCGTAGCGCTCCGCTGCCACTCAAGATCTGCATCCGTGCGCGGCCAGCCAACGCCAGCGCATCACCCTCAACGGCTCTGAAGTGACGCGCACTCTAGCTAGGCGAGCATGCCCAAACGCCGGCCCGAACTAGGTATCCACACATCACTCCCTTGTGCACTGTTCCGACGATGTTTGGATATCCTTTCACTGCTCTCTTAGCTTACACGCCTATGCAACTCTGACTTTAACTCTTATTTCTTCTGGAGATATCATCTGAAACAAGCAAATCCATTTTTTAGCGAAGCATGACGGCGCTACGGGATCTGGTACACATCCTGCACACCCGTATAACCTTGTAAGTATTTTTCCTCCGGTACAACATCAAAGTCGATTCCTCTTATTTGATCAACCATTCGCCGTGTCAAAAATGCAGAGGGGGGTGCAGGGAGCACAAGGCCTGCACATCCAAGCAAGTGATAACATGGACTTGTACATGGAACATCCCAAGCGCAAGCAGAGCTGCAGTGAGCCTGTACAACGAGCTAGCGTAAGTCCCTGCATTTCATTTAATTCGTATTGGCATTCGTGTATGATTTGTGTGTAGTGGCTGATCCACGAATTCAAGTTACCAGGGGCGAACATTTAACTTAAAACATACGAAGGAACTTGCACTCCGGAAATCAACATAACTTGAGAAATGTGAAGCTACATGCACTTTGAAAACCAGCTAATGATCCAAAGTAGTTCAAATTATAAACACTAAATGATGCAAGCACCAAAAAACACAAAATGCAACATGGTGTACAAGGACTACAAACATGGTCTGTACCTGCTTGAATTATTCGTTCTCTGGCTGAAAATATCAAAGTGTAATTGCATGTATAACCAGTGCGCAAACTGCATATCAATATATCTATCATGCACAAGTATACCAATAGTTTCAAACAACAGATTAGAAAAGTATTTATGCTATGTTGTCATGATACGGGGACTTTCTGGTAGATGGCCTCGACGTTTCCTCAAGCTATGAAAATGCACTATAATTTGCTTGTCATCAATGCCTGCAAATCTGTGTCTTTCTCAACATAGTAGATCATCATTAGACACTAAATCCTTCAATGAGCTTGCAAAATGCTTGCATTAGATCCCTCATTAGACACTATATGTTCATCACCAAGAGCATGTAAAATGTTTGCATCAAATCCTTCATTAGCAGTCTTTTCATTAGACACTTCAGGCTCAAGAACAACATGAGCTTGTATGTTTGCACCGGAAACTTGATTAGATACATCAGATTCAGTCAGTTCAGTATTGATTGGGGGAGTTATAAAATAAGTAGAAATGGGTTTCATTTTCTCATAGATTCCCTACATACAAGCAGTTCTACAACACCGTCAGGTTTAACTATTGGCCAGAAATTGAGGGATGTGATGTACCTGCTCGTTGCACATGCTACTCTTGCAAGCTGCGACTGTCCGTTTGCGCAAGCTCGATGCCATGCCCGTGCTGCCGCCGCTGCCTCCCACGCAGGCTACACCCAGGGTTGGATCTTCATCTTCTTGTTCTTCCATTCGCTTGAAGCCCGGCGACCGCCCTCCAACGAGGGCGCGAGGAAGTGCTGTGTCGGTCTGTCCAGCAGCGGCTAGGTTAGGAGTGAACCAGACTGGAGGCTGGAGTGAATGAATTGGGGTTTTTCCTGCTGTCGATCGATATGGGAGGCGCTCGTTTGGGCCGCGAGCCTGCTATAGGGCCTGCCTTGCACTTATGTTATTGGCCCATCCAAATTGAAACATTTTTCTTCATTTTTTACATTGCCTGCTCGTGGGTTGGGACGAACAAAACTAGCGTGGGCCAACCTGGACGACTCAAACTAGGTGCACACTTTCCAGCCACCTGAGGCGGCCGCCCATACTAGCCCCTATGGTGGCGTCGCCCCTTATTGCGTGTATGATTGGATAGTGAAAAATATTCCAGTGGCGCTTTTGATTTACCCACAGAATTGTTGAATTGCTTGTTTCTATGAACTGAGTTCGCCAATAATGTGAAGGATGCCAGTCTTTTTATCCTATTGTAGATTGCTTAGATCTTGATATGCCAAAAGTAATCGCATGAAATATACAGTAAAAGCCAGTGTGATGTGTTTGGCTACAACTAGTCTGACTACACGTCCTCATATAACATATCAAGGACGCACCATCTTACCAGATTAACCATTCGACTTACCCATGCAGTGTGGGAAGAAAGAAGTATTGGGACTGCGTATCCAAGCAATTGATGCCATGGACTACTTCGTACAACCTTGTAAGCGAAAAAGAAGTTGTAGTGTGCCTGTACAAAGAACTAGCATAAGTTCAGTTACCTGCTTCTCGGAATTTTAGTTAGCCACTTATTACAAAATTGGTCAATTATGTTGCTTGGCTTAATTTAGTTTGCTACTGATTACATAATGGCACAGCCTGTTAATCATATTGTAGACTGCGCCTATCTATGTGTTGGATACTTACTGTTAAGAATTACCTGTTTGCCTTAACTTAAATATCTACTTCTTTGTTTAACTGCTTTGCTGGTGCAACAGCGGGTTGCAATGATGTTAATAACTACTTTTCAGCATCCAATTGAAACTCTTTAATTCCTTGTTTGTTTAACTGGTTTGCTGTTATAACTCCCAGTTGAGATGTTTTGCTAACTTCAACTTTTCTGAATCCAATCGGAACTTTAGTGGAAAAACAGGTTAGCCCAAGATCAAAGAGCGAGGTCCCCATGGACGTTGCGTCATCCCACAGCAGTGGCACCGGCCCAATCGTGCATTATGAATTGCCAACTGCTGATGCTCTAGAGGCTAAACTAGTGGTAGAAAGAGATTCTGCTTCTGCACTTAGAGATGAAGTTGACATGTTGAGGAAGCAAACAGCACAATCACAAGCAGTACTCAAGACAACCATTAAATATTTGGTGGATTTCAAAACGAAGCAAGCTGAGACTGGCCAGATTGTTAAGGTCCTGAAGGAAAAAGGAAATTAAATTCCTACTTGGTAAATCATAGGTGAAATGTTCTTTCCATAATTGAATAACCTTTGTGTTGTCTGTTCATGTAATCAATCAAACCATTTGTTTTAGAGATCATGTAATAATTGGTTTTTTTGTTTTTTGGTTTGTAATTTTATTTGAGCACAAGTCTGTATTAATTGATAAGACTCGGAGACATTTCATTTGGATTGTTGTGCCAGACCTACAAATATGCCAATCGGGCTGAATGTGCATTCAGCAATAGTAGTAGTATAGATGGACCATAAGTGGCACGCATCGGAAAGGGCCAAGATGCTAGCTAAAAAAGGATGTTGTTGTAGCCACACAAAAGAAAATACATCGGCCTGGCTTATGTATGTTAGTTGATATTATTGATCCATATACTCTATAAGTGTTTATATGTCTGTTAGTTCTGTACATTCTTGGTTGATTGACTCGGTATTTGAATCTTGATACATCGCTTGTGTACATATCTAAATGGGAGTACACATTATGCTGCGTGTGACATTTGAGTTGGACATGAAGTGTTCCAAATATTCGAATTCACCTTAAACTGGATTCTAGTTTCTGAATTTGAGTATCAGCATTTGTAAACCATATTCATATATGACAGTGGAATACATCTTTGTTGTCCTTTTGAAGATATATAAAAACACATAGAATGATTTATAAAGATTCATATAGGAATACAAAATGGATTCGAATTTAGTTGCCAGGGTAAACGTGGATTCTTATTGTCCCAAAATTCGAAAGAAGCAGCAAAATGTCCACTCCCATGTCGGCTGCTCGAAGCCAAGTGTTTGGGAGATGGAAATTACTGTCTACCCATTACATGGACAATCCATCGGCCCGATTTCCACTTCTTTAAATAGGGGTAGGTTAGTAACATCAATTAGACGTGACACGACCGCCTCTGAGCCCATTCCGACACGGTGGGTGTCAAACATGGGCGGCAAAACTCATTTGATTCAAGCTCGTCCGAAAGACCTCTGTTTCTCCCTCCATTCCCCATTCATACACGATGGGCGGCAAAACAAACTCGACTCGGCCGAAATCGATGTAGGCAAATATTTTCAATAGGGGCAGGTTTGTAACTTCACTCAGACGTGACACAACCGCCCTACCTGTCAGCCCCGTTCATACATCGTGGGCGCCAACCATGGGCGCCAACCACCCTCTCCTCGCCCGAAATCGCTCTGGGCAAATATTGGCGAGATGCGAGATTACCGTCCTATCCCCAACCGACGAGACGTCCAAATTTTAAACGGGGGCTAAGTTCATAACTTTCCCATATTTCAGACATGCGCATCCCAAAAACATGGTTCCCCGTACCTCTCCCTCCATTTTCCCATTCATACACCGTCCACGCTAGAACACCCCATCCCCACACCAGCCTCCGTCCGCCACCCCATCCATCGCCGCCGTCCTCCACCACATCCATCGCCACCGTCCTCCACCATGCCGGAGCGCCTACCAAGACCGCGTCGTCCACTGCTAGAGATGGACGTTTCTCATCCACGGCGACGGACCAATAGCCTTGCATCGCGTCCTCTCGCTTCATCGGCGCCGTCGTCCTCTTTGCCGGGGCTGCTCACACGACCTTCTCTTCCACCGCAACGGGACTTATCCCCCGATGCACCCATCTACCGTCGCAGATCTGCTTCAACGCCACCAACAGCCATCGCACCCCCGATGCCTACATGGCGCCGCAAGAGAGGTGGTACTTCATATCTCCTCAACTTTTTGATCTCAACCAGAAAATAGATCTTAACTTGGTTACTCTACTTTCTTTTCAGCTCTTAGAATTTAGTTCTTAGTTCGAAGCAAACAATGGATGCTAAATATCATTTCTCCCGTTTGCAGCTTCAAATCTGCCATGGCACAACCATAATACGGTTTAATTGATCATGCTTAGGGTTTAATTGATCATGTTGGTTCCGTGGTGGTTTCTTTAATAGAAATCGGAGGGGAAACCCTCTTTTGCTAAAAAAAATGCTTAGAGTTTCCCCCTTTTATGATCACTATACGATCAGAATACGTGCTTCGTGTCATAATAACACTGCTCCACCCATCAAGCTAAACAAGCTTAGTTGTTCAAATACGAATCTGATATTATTAAAACAGAGTTGTTTAATTGGTCAGCTAAATGTTCCTAAATTAGTTTCGAAAATGCATGTTCGCCGCTCGGGTGTGTATCTCTACAGGGTGCCCACGGTGGGCCGGCCCACCCTGGGATTTTGGGTCGTCCCAGGCCCCGATTCCCCTCTGTTCTGCTGCACGCTTCCGATCTCTACTCGCCCCCAGCCGCCTGCCTCACCGGCGACTTGCCGTCCCCGGACGGCATGACTCTAGGAGGAGACGCCGGACTAACAGGAGGCCAGGAGCCGCTCGCCCAACAGCGTCACCGCTGCCCGGGCGCGCCGCCGTGCCTACCTTCCCAGTCTGTTCAGGGCTCAGGCGTGCAGCACCCACCAAGCCAACCCGATTTATCCTGAGATACGTCCTCAACACTCAGCAGCCACTCCTCATCACCCATTTTCTAATTGATTCATTACTCATTAGGCAGGACTATCATTAGGGTTTGTTGTGTGCTCGGTGCTACCTACACTTAATGGTTCAGATGTATTTCGGTAATCTTTAGTACCTCTAAAGTTCATAGGGTTTTCACAATTCCGGCCCTCGGTACAGAAACTAGTCATTTTGGATTGTTGGTCGTAGTGACATTGACCCAGATTACTACTGCAAGCCAGGTTTGTTGACAATTTTACTTGTCTTTCTTACTCATTCGATATAATATCCAATTATTCACGTCGATTAGTTGCAAACAATAAGTGCTAGACAAACTTCTTCATTCAGATTTTGGACGGTCTCTTACTGCAGTTACAATTCTACATACTTGTCCTAGTAAGCTCACAAGTAAATGATTGATTCACTACATCTATGCTTGCCTTGTCATATTTGTTGTCAATATTCTTTTAGGGTGGACCACCCTGTTTCTAAATACTGGAACCGTAGACATGAGTGAATAGTATTTCTCTATGTGATCTCTTCCATCATGTGTGGGTAACGAACACTGCATTGTATAGAAAGAAAGTGTCATTTCCAGCTTTTACATAGGTTTCGATCTTTTACATGGAATACAATCTGCCTACTTGCTTTGTGTCGCACTACCAAAACTCCACCCTTGAAGCTAAACATTACGCCACTCATAATTGCTTAGTTTATTTGTTCAAATACGAATTTCATATGATTCTAATGTTCCTACTTCAGTTTTGAAATGTGTGCCTGCCTGTTATAGAGACATAAGGGGTTTGTATTTCTGTGTGTGGTCTGGTCAGCACGGTTGGGGAGGTGAACTTTGCATATGCAGGGGTTTATAGGGAGACACTCTCCGAGTTGAATCCGCAATGCATTCCATAGATAATCTGACTACTCTTTATGTTTTCATGAATCTCAGATTCTGAACAGCATCATAATGATTATGAGCTTGCGCGCATGAAAAGAATAAAGCAGAACAATGCCATGGCTGTCAAACTTGGCATTAAGGGACTGAAATCAAGTCTGGATGCAATGCAATGCAAACGCTCTCCACCTACAGATTCATGCTCAGAATATGATCCTAATAGTGATTCTGAGCTAGAGGGAGACCTAAGTCAATGTAGCTCCCTAGTGGAGGAGTCAGAGGAAGATGCCCTATCTTATTCACCCATCAAGGTACTTACTCTAACTTTCCAAGGTTACATTGCTCGCACATATCTTGCAACTGATGCTTTGCATTGCTTCTACTTTGTTGAACTGCCATTAGCTTAGTTTACACATCGTGTATGTGAATACGCCCTGCCTATCCATTTTCAGTACATATTCCATCTGTCATCATACCATATTTATCCATTCAAATGTTGTTCTTGTGTATCAGACGTTCAAAAGGAAGAGGGCGATTGCTGATCGTGGAGGAGCACAAGCAAAGTATTTGGAAAAGGTAGTGGCACCTGATAAATCAAATAGCCCATTAGTTGTAGTTGCAATATCACCTGACCCACAAAATACCCCAACTCTAGCAGACTCTAGCCCTACTACACTGGTCATTTCTGATGCCCCAACTCAGCAGACCCCAACTGCAGCAAACAGTATGATTATGCCAGTTGACATAGCACCAGCTGTACGACGCAAAACCCCCATTCCAGCAAAGAGTACACCAAATCCAGTTGCCAAATCCCTTTTCGAACCAGAGAGAGCCCCAATTGCAGCAAATAGGACCCTTGTTCCATTTCTTCCCAGTTTAGAAGACGAAGCTTATGTTGTTGTCAGGAACTTTGTGCGCATCTTTCCTTCGTGGAAAGATTATACCGCAGACACAGAACAATTTCCAGCCTTCCTCCGCAACTTACGCGTAAGTAATGTACTAATGTTATTCATGGTCATTACTGCATATGTTTCTGCTGACAGAAGACACAAGATTTCATTCTTTTAAATAGGCGAGGAGCAAACTGGATTGTGATGATGAGCAAGGGTTGGTTGCGCTTTTCAAGCACTCGTTTATGAAGTATCGTTCCTACCTGAGGCAAGCGCACTTCGATGGCAAGCCTCTGAACGAAATTTCTGTAAAGTCTCCGGTGCTACATTTATCCGACGGTGACTGGAATAATCTTGTTACACATTGGTCTCGGTTGCAGCGTAAGGTACTGTCTATGATATCACATCACAATTTGAACTACATTTCTGCATTTGCCTTAATGTCTCACTTGTACGAAAACTGTTAGCAGAAGAACATTCGTTCTCAAGGGACCACAGAATCTCGCAACTATACTGCACACTGCATTGCTCTTGTGAGTACCTCTTGCCCTGTATGACCATACTTACTTTCATAGCTGTTTGATTATGTAGCATCACTGCACATGTTAGCCTCGTAATCGTCCATTTGGTGGACATTATAAGATCCGTATGGACTCTTACATAAATTTAGAATCAACCCAATGCTTTTGAAGAGGTTTAGCTCTGCAGTACTCTTGTAAGGACTGAACGTGGTCTATCACTTTACTTACATTAACAGCTACTCCCTCCGTCCCATAATATAAGAACGTTTTGTACAGTACACCAGTGTTCGAAACACTCTTGTATTATGGGAAGAAGGATTGGTTCATTTTGTAGCATTCTGCATCTTATCTCCCTTGCCCACCATTTACTAAAAAAGATCAGATCTATATTTAATCTTACCAACAAGTAGAATACACAGACAATGCCACTACAGAAGTGTAGCCCATTGCTCTTGTCAGTACATTTTGTCCTGTAACGCTTGTACTTCCAGGGATTGGTAGTTGATTATGTAGCATGAATCTGCATCTTATCTTCATTATCCTCTATCCCTTCCAGTATTATCACATCTATAATTACTCTCTACAAAATGTAGAGTACAGGTAATGCTTATGAAGAAGATTCTGTGCTGAAATTCTTGAGTTATCCTTCCCTTGACATGGAGAAGGGCATTATAAAGCCGGTGTTAACTGTTAATGTAAGCCAGTCCTTCTAAAGCCTTTATCCTCAACTGCTGTTTAATTTGCTCATACTCCCTATCGTTTACTGCTGTTTAGTTTGCTGTTTCTACCAAAATGCATGTTCGTAAGAACCGTAAGTTCTAAGTTTTACTTGTAAACCAAATTCCTTATTCATACCATGCACATTACTTAATACTCCCTATATGTATGCTTGTTTTTGTGGATCTATAATGCAGTGTGTGGTGAAGCAGCCCACGTTTGCACCTTGTCATCTCCTGTTTTATCTTACTGATGTGGCTGATGATATGAACAACATGCCATGCACATTATCCAAAATAGATACAATAATTTTCTTTGCCCTTCATCTATGCTTGTTATGTTGACATGGTAATCCAGTAGTGTGGTGAAGCTCCCCGCATTATGAACAATGCCAAATTATGCTATTGATACTTTGCACTTACTCTTTATTTTCTAATTTGAAATTGGATAGAATTGACAGAACAGTTATCATCTTTGTTTATACACGTGCAAAACCTGTCATCTCTCTGCTTTGTTTCAGGGTGATATGCCTGATGGCATGGACAAGTCTGCTGAAGGCTGTGAGACAAACCCAACATATATTGCAGCAAAGAAGGCAAAACATCTTGAAGATAGCGAGACAACCCCAAAGTCTTGTCTTGATGCAGTGTTCAAGTTACTTGAGACTAACAGTCAGACAAGCTCACAGAATTCGTTGTCTGAATCAGTTCGACTTCTTAAATCCCAAGTTCTAGCAGAAAGGCATTCTGCAACTCAACTTCGACTTGAAGTCCTATCTCTAAGAAAGATTGCGGAGAACACCAATGAGAACCTCATCACTAAATAGCTACACCTGGAAGCTATGACCGACATGCTAGGCCGGTCTCACAACCTTGCTCAGCAGCTTGCGCAGCAGTTCCCCCGCAAGGCTAACCTTTCTTGAACTATCTTGGAAGTGGTCTCGGTTTAGTATTATTTTGTTACGCTGCAATGGTGCCCAGTTTTTTGTAATCTGCTTCTTCGTTGCGCTTTATGATCACTGGTGGCGAACTTCGATGCCCAGTGGATGTAATATACCTTAAATCCTTTATTGTATAGTGTAGATTTATTCTTAGTTACTATGCCATAATTTCTTTATTGTATAGAGTAGGTTTGTTCTTAATTCCTACTAGTTACTGTCATCATTCGCTATCTGAAAAAAAATCAGATGTAGTCGACCGGACCGAAACATTCGACTCTAACGGGCCAGGTTTTTAGCGGGCCACAATTGGGCCGGCCTGCGTCTTTCTTGGGCCCAAATGATTGGGGCCTTCACACATTACGCCAGGCCCAAACTTACACCGGCCTATATTTTAGTTGGGCCTTTTGTCGACCCAGCGCTTAGTTTGGCCCAGGTAGCGTTGGGCCATTAACAGGCTAAATATTGTACTGGCCTGTTACGGCCAAGATGAAACCACGGGCCTTTAGCAGGCCAAAATGCATGTTGGGCCTCAATTTTCACTAGTCGTCGACGGGCCTTCAGCACGCCGAAATGTAGACCAGGCCATTTTGGGCCCAGTTAGCTCACGGGCCGTTACCAGGCCGAAACATATCTCGGGCCTTAGTTGGCCCACTGGTATCATGGGCCTTTAAGAGGCCGAAAGCTTAGCACAGGCATCAATGGGCTGAATTACGCGACAGGCCTTTAACAGGCCCAAAGTCACGTTGGGCTTAACTGTTGCCACCTTTAGCACAGGCCGTTAGTGGGCCCGATGTCCCGTCGGACCATATATGGCCCATGGGCAGCACGGGCCATTCCCAGGCCGAAAGTCACACCGGGCTGAAATGGGCCCATGTCTACATCAGGCCTCTAACAGGCTGAAAGTCACTGGGCTATAGTTGGGCCCCAATATTCGGCGAACAATTAACGGGCCAGATCTGGCTTCGGGCCGCAAATGGGCCCAAATATTGGGCGAACAATTAACGGGCCAGATCTGGCTTCAGGCCGTAAATGGGCCCAAATATTGGGCGAACAATTAACGGGCCAGATCTGGCTTCGGGCTGTAAATGGGCCTTTATTAAGCAGGCCGTTATTGGGCTGGCCCACTAGTACCTGATTAAGTTCTACGGGCCTTTGACTAGGCCGGCCTTTTTAACCTATATGGGCCTCTGTTGGGCCCAGCCACGTGTCGACGTATCATAGGCATGTCTCCTCCAATGGACGGGCGACATCTGGCCCACTAACGAGCTGACAGGTGTTCCCTTCGGCCAATCAGAATTTTACACGTGGAAATTTCCCATTGGTCAGGGCGGTTAACGGGTTATCGGATCCAAAATCTGACCCGATAGCTTAACGGCGTTCCGTTACGGTGGATTCCACGTGTCGGTCACCCTTGACGAAAGCACTTCTGTGACGCGCGATTTATCGTCATGGAAGTGGACACTTCCGTGATGATAATTTTGGTAATGTCATGGAACACTTCTACGACAGCACATGTATGACTATCTTGATTCTGTCATAAATTTGTCATGGATGTACATGCATGACAAAAAACGCGACCTACTGTGACAAACACGTATCATCACAGAAGTGTATTTTTTGTAGTGCTAGCACTATTAAGTTCTAAATACATCCAATTGATCAACAATTAATTCGATACAGAGGGAGTACATGACAACAGGTACTTACATGAGCAATCCAAAACTTCATAACCATTGTGTTAATTCTACATTTATCTAAGAGTAAATATAGATCTTATAATTTCAAGCAAAGGAAGGATAAAGAAGCGAACATTTACAGTGATGCTACATAATCAAACAGCAATGAGTGTAAGTATGCTGACAAAGGGCAAGAGGTACTGACAAGAGCAATGCAGAGCCCAGTATTGTCGTAAGATCCTATGATCCTTTGAGCAAGGAGATTCATCTGAAATTAGTTTTCATACAAGAGAGAAGGTAAGGCACATGCAGAAATTTAGGAGTTCAAATTTTGAATTGATATCATAGACAGTACCTGACGCTGGGCTGTCAGCAGTTCTAATAGGGGTTTGGCCACTGGAGTAGGGGTAAAGTCTGTTACAGTTGGGCCTGTGTTTTCTGTGGCTGCTGATCTATCTGATTTAACAGGTATCACTACCTTTTCCAAGTACCTAGTTTGTACTCCTTGAGGATCTGCAATCACCCTCTTCCTTTTCGACATCTATTACGAAAGAACAACATTTGACTGGAAAAACATAGTATGACGACACATGGAATAGGTACAGAAAATGGATAGGTATGGCATATACTCATATATGATGCTTAAACTAAGCAGATGGTGTAACAAAGTAGAAGTAATGCAAGAGGTCAGATGCAAAATATGTGCGACCAATACAACCTTGCCAAGTTAGAGCATGCACCTTGATGGGTGAATAAGATAGGTCATCCTCCACCATGCCAAGTTTGTTAGCCAGTGGATCGTTCCGCAATATTCCTCTCGTGCGCCCATTCTCATATTCATTTTGATAATGTTCAATACCTGACATGCATGAAAACATAAAAACAAGTGAGATTATCTTTGTAATGCAGAAGTGATTCTAATCCAATACTTCCTCCCTGTAAACCCCTTTGTGCTATCTCTGCGACTTCTAAGAGGTGCCATGCATGCTGTAATTTGATGTGTGCATTAATATAATGTGACCTACTACTCAAAATATGAGAGCTCCAGAAGTGATGATACTTCGCAGATGACAGCTTCAACATATAGTAAAGAAGAACAAGTCGACCTGACCTCACAGATTCAAAATATACTAAGGGAGAATAACTCGACCTGATCAGTCGACCGCAAGAGAAGAGGATCATCTTAAAGAAGAGCAGAAGAGCAAGCAGATTGAAGATATTACAAGTCTTTCTATACAATGTCAGTTGGCCACCCATGATGAACCAGAGAGCACAGAGAAATACTATTCCTTCTGGTCTCTCCATATGTGGCTCACATGCATTTCGAAACTAAAGTAGGAACATTTAGCTGACCAATTAAACATCTCTCAGTTTTACTAATATCAGCATAATATCATATTTGAATTTGTACAACTAAGCTTGTTTAGCTCGATGGGTGGAGCAGTGCTATTACGACACGAACCACGTAGGCTGATCGTGGTCATCATAAAATGGGGAAACTGTAAGCATGATGAGTATAGTGTCGACCGCGCAAAGGGTAGTTAGCAACCGATATTTGCTTTGAAATAACAACTAAGATTTGGTATGAACAAGAAAGTACAGTCAACAAGTGACAAAGAAATGCAATTCTGCTGTCTCTCTATATGTCACGACATGCATTTGGAAACTCAAGTGGGACCTTGGCTGACCAATTAAATGTGTCTGTTCACAAATATCAGTATCATATCACAATCATATTTGAATAACTAAGCTTTGGAATTTTGAGTGTTGTGTTGTTTAGCTTGAAGGGTGGAGTAATGCAAGTATGACAGAAAGCACCTACGCAGATCATAGTAGAGTAGATAAAAGGGGAAAACCCTAAGCATCAAGAGTAAAATCGGGAAAGTGGAACTAGCTGGACCAGTGGGTGGCGCACATGCTTTTCGAAACGAATATAGGAACATTAGGTGACCAATTAAACATTCTCTGTTTTAGTAATATGAGCATCATATCAGATTCGTATTTCAACACGTAAGCTTTGGGATTATGAGTGGCATGTTGTTTCGCTTGATGGGTTGAGGTCTTGAGGAGCAGTGCTAGCATGACACGAAGCAGGGAAGCACCTACGATGATGGTAGTGAATATAAGGGGGGAAACCATAAGCTTTATGAGTATAGTGACCGTGACATGGCGGATCTGAAGGTGCAAACCGGACAAAGCTACTTCGCAACCAATGTTTGCATTCAACTAGCCACTACGATTTGGTACGGACAAGAAAAGTACAGTAAACAATTTAAGATCTATTTTTCGGGTGAGATCAATAACTTAAGCACATATAGAAGAGTACCACCTCTCTTGCGACGCCCTGTAGGCCCCTGCTGATACATTGAGGGTGCTGCGGGTGCGATGGCTGTCGGCGGCGGGGAAGAAGACTTTAGATGGCAGACGACCGGGTTGGGGGATAAATCCTGTTGCCGTGGACGAGGCGGTCGTAGGAGCGGCAACGGCAAAGTAGACGACGACGCCGATGAAGCGAGACGACGCGATGAAAGGATCCTGGTCCGGCGCCATGGATGAGAGACGTCCATCTCTTGCAGTGGACGATGGGGTAGGGGTGGCAGCTCCGGCAAGGTGGAGGATGGGGTGGCGAACGGAGGAGGCTGGCCGCAGTGGGGAGGTTGCTGTGGCGCCGACGGTGTATGAATGGGGAAATGGAAGGGGAGGGGGATCTCAAACTTTGGGACGCGCTTGTCTGAAATGTGGGAAAGTTACAAACTTATCCCCCGTTTAAAATTTCGGACATCACGTCGGTTGGGGATAGGACGGTAATCTCGCATCTCCCAAATATTTGCCGGTAACGATTTCGGGCGAGGAGAGGGTGTTTTGCCGCCCACGGTTGGCGCCCACGGTGTATGAACGGGGCTGACAGGTAGGGCGGTTGTGTCACGTCTGAGGGAAGTTACACATCTGCCCCTATTTAAAATATTAGCCTACATCGATTTCGGACGAGGAGAGTTTGTTTTGCCGCCCACCGTGGATAAATGGGTAAATGGAGGGAGAGACACATGTCTTTCGGACGAGCTTGAATCAAATGTGTTTTGCCGCCCACATTTGGTGCCCATCGTGCCTGAATGGGCTCAGAGGCCGTCGTGTCACGTCTGATTGAAGTTACTAGTCTACCCCTATCGACAGCAGTGTAAATCCGGTCGATAAGGATGTCAAGTGTCAGGGGTAGACAGTAATTTCCATCTCGCAAACACTTGCTTCGGGCAGCCCACAAATGATAGTGGGTGTTTAGCCGCGTCATTCAAAACTTGGGAGAATTAGCATTCACGTTTGCCCTGGGCCCTGGCAACTAAATCCAAATCCAATTTTTATTCGATTACGAATATCCACAGATAATTCTACGTTTTGTTATTTATTTCTTCAAAACCACAACAAAGATTTATTCCACCTTTATATATGATTATGATTTAGAAATGTCGTGATCTTCAAATTCAGTAGGTTGGATACACTTTGAGTCAAATAGTTATTTCATCCAATACAATATGCTCACACGAAAAACAGTTCACCTTATGTCAATCATACAAGTTCTGAGGATTACCTCGCCTAAAAAATTCGGATCATTACAACACATGGACAACATAGGGGGTCTTAAAACATAATCCATTCAGAGACATGACACAACATGCAAGTACAATAATCTAATGACAATTTCAACTGCTATCTAAAGAAGAACTGGGATTACCTGGGCTTCAGATAGCAGAAGCAGCAGGACCTCCTCCGTCTTCAAATGCAACATTCTTACTTCCTCCATTTCTTGGGTTGCTTGTATAATGCGTGCAGCTAATTGCATAATTTCCAGCTTCAAGATCGAGATTACCTCATTCATGGCAGCCACACCATCTCTTTCTGCCTCTAGTAGAGCCTCAAGAACTATAATATTTGTGCTCAGACTGCTCTCCGGCGGTGTTGCCTCAGAACTGCTACCATCTAGTAACATGGATGGCACACTGCTTCCACAAATAGATTCTGGGGTTGTACATTGTGTCCTAGTGTGAACGGCATCCTGAAAGGTTTCCGCTGGACATAAGTAAGAGATAGTTATCGCATGATCCAGGCAGTAAGCTTACATGGTAAACGACATACGAATTATTGCCGAGCATGGCAAGCTATATTTAAATGGTTTGAAGCAGCATCAGCCAAAAAGAAATTAAAATGGTAAGATGAAACTAGGGATGTAAGTGGCAAATAAATGACATCCGCCAGTCCCATCTAGTTAGTTTTTGCTAGCTCCCTGGTTCATTTTCCTCAAAAAACAAAAACTCTTTTGAACTATCATACCACTAGTGGACTTTAGTCAGGATTAAACGGGAACCAGTTGACATCCCTAGTTGAAAGGGAGTGTACCACCGCTAAGTTGCCAAGGCATCTAAGCAGTTGAAATAATCTGAGAAAGCACTTAACAGTGTGGCCTCATATAAACTACGAAGACAGTCTTGTGATGAAGTTTAGAGGAAAAGTTAAGGACTCAAATGAACTAGGCATGCATTTCTTTACGATAGTACAGCAGGCACTGCTGACATATTGGCCAACTCAGGTATAGCGTAACAAGTAACAAACAAGCATTCGAATCAAGTAATACAGCAAAGCAGACAACTGAACTATTTGTTATTCTGTAGGATTACAGGTTGAGGGCACAAGCCAAGAAAGCAGCCCACACGCATTACATTTCACATGTACTAAAACACACTGGCTTACCATATGTTGCTATGAAGCCTCGCTGCTGTTGCAATGTTCTTTGAAGATATCGTCAGCATCCCGTGGTTGCAAATCTACTTGTTGTAGTTTATTCTGCACCCTCTATTTAGGTAAAATTAATTTTAATCGCATGCACTGGTTCGAATTGATCATCAATGGTTCATCTAAACTAATGAAAGAAGGGTGTGTGCATACACGACAATATATCTGCTTCCCTCTATTTTTATGCTTGTTCGAGGTGCCAGCCCAAAAGAACAAATATTTTGCTTGACGGGGTTGGCAGCTCCATAATTAATAGAAGCATCAAATTAGTCATGCAACTTGGGAAGATCAAGAACACACACAAAAGTAATGAACAGAGGCTCGTAGCAGTGATGTAATAGCTAGCATCAGAAAATGTAGGGTAAAACGAACAAAAACCAGCGGAACCACATGCTAGTTTGCTGATGTGTAATTAAGCATAGAGAACATGAAGCAGTCTGATGGAACCAACAGGTGGCATCAGGACAACACCATTATCATAAATATAGAATGCAAGAAGTAAAATAGTAGGCAGTGATATCTAGGAAGTACAGTAATACTTAGGACAAAACTAAAGCATATTAACTATATGTGCACTGGTATGTAATTTAGCACATGCAACATGTTCACTGCCAGAAGTATGGCCCTACAGGTGCAAGCAGAATAACGCGTCTCATGAAAAACTGAATGATGCCCTGAAGAAATTCAAAGGTGCGGTGCTTATGCTAAGAAAGTGAACGTAGGCGCCGGCCGTTGGATAATAGTACCTGATTCTCGGCGGCATATGGGTATCGTTGGCATACTTGATAGCTAAGGATCGTCGATGGTGCTCGTGTTGCGGTTGAGTTTGGGCCGGCTGTCGCCGTCACTGAAGCGGCTCCGGTGCTACGGTTGCGGCGCTTGTCGACATACAAGAAAGCTCATCTGTGGTAAGTGAACAGTTGCACTATAAAGAGAAAAACCGAAGGAGTACAGATCGAAATAACCTGATGAGGCTGCGGCGTCGGTAAAGCAGGGCCGGTGGAGTTGAATATGGCGTCCGTGGAGCGGGTCCGGTGCAGTGGACGAAGGCTTCGGCGGGCGCGTTGTACAGTGCTTTCAATGAGGCAGATCTGTTGCGGCAGACGAGGGCTTGTATGAAGGGCCAGCGAAGGGACGGACGAGGGAGTCAGTGAAGGGCCTACACTATGGTGGACGAGGGCGCCGGTTAAGCAGATCCGGTGCGGTGGACCATGGTGGCGGTCAAGGAGATCTGGAGCGGTGTACAAGCCAGTCGCTGAAGCGGCTCTGGTGAAGTGGTGAGTTGGCAGTTGGGGGTTCCAAGGTGCGGAAGGTAGATCCGTCGGGGTGTGAGGTCCACCGCTACGGCGGAGGAGTAGATTCGGCGACTTGCCGTGGTTGGGGGGTCGGGGAGGGGAAGGGGAGGGGCTCTGGGGAAGAATGTTGGGGGCAAAGAGGGGAAAACAATGGAGTTACCAAAGCAGCCCTTTTCCGTTCATGTGGCAGGGGTAAAACAGGAATATCGCAGGGCTAAACTTTCGGCGCGAGATATTTCGACGTGAGCGGGAAGTTTGAAAGCTTTTGGCGCCTGAAATTATATTCTACTCTTGTACGGCCGACTATGATATCATGGCCGATAATTTGTTTGTTTTGCACGCAAAAAAAAAGTGCAAGTTTTGAAAATCAATGTCTCCAACTCGAAACTTAGATTGTCCATTCAATTCAAATATGTATCATTGAGCTACTACAAGCAAATACCATCATATGGTCCAATTAATGAAATTCCAAATGTGTTTATCCTAAATATGATGACAAAAGCAAAAATGTGTATGTGTATGAATAAAGTGGATGATTATAAAGTTTGAACATGCCCGTATGTGTATATCTGTAGGTTTGATATATGAATTTGAAATCACGAAATCCCGGCTTAAAAATGTACCTCCGTTTAAATGAATTACAAAAGCTAATGATGGAGTCGAATTCCCAAATTCCAATCTTAGGTTTTTAATTCTGGTACATCAAAGTATCCCGCATGTTCAAAAGTATCGTTATCTCATAGTCCAAACTGTGAAACAAATTGATCAACCTTGAGTGCACACACTATAGACCATGTATATCTCAGTTACGCTAAAGTCCCTCAAATATAGACACCTCA
>NC_057811.1:286849513-286864572 GCF_018294505.1 Triticum aestivum
AGAAGTCGTTCTCTCCCCCAAACACCAACACACGAGCACATTAACACCCCTCTCTCTTCTAAAGTCCGGACCCCAATATAGGTCTCTATCACTTTATCTCTTGGGCATGCACACATCTCTTCCCCCACTCTCTAGCTAGGTCTCCCGGCATCTCTCTTTCCCAAGCACACGCACTATGTAGAGTGTATCTTTCCCATACACACAAAACGTCGCCCCCAAACGTCTATCTCCCTAGTTATGTGGTTCTCACACACTCACCTCACACACCACCCCCACTGTAAAACAAGCACACTTTGTCTCCCTGTGCACCACTCTCCTCTTTCTATCTCTCCCACATGCGGACCCGCCCCAGCTCATCCCTGTATACATATATGTCGTGACTCTTTCCATAGCTCCCTAATGTATCATCATTCTCGATCTTGCACATTGTTCTCTACACCATCTATTCTAGATATCTCATGAAGTCCCTATCACACACACGATGACTCGCTTCCCTTGCGTCTCCGTACATAGGCCAATTTCAAACAACATCAACTTTGTCTCCCTATCTATACGCCATTTATGGACTATGGACACAAACGCCCCCTCTCTCGCCCCCTCTCTTCCTCTCTCTCTCTCTCTCCATCGCTAGCTCTTTTTCTCTCTCTCTCTCTCGCTCTCACACCCCTCTCCCACACACAATCGATGTCTCTTCCAAATAGTCTGCTCCCCCCGCCCGCACCCATGCTATCCCGCTACTACACATGTCACTCCATTCCCCCTTCCCTTATACTAGGTTTACATCATTAGTGGTCTCTCTACTCCACATACACACACTCCCTCTCTCACACAAACGCGCGCACAAACACACACAGACACGCACAAACACCCATTAATCTAGATCCTCATCTCTCCCCATGTCCGCATGTGTATCTCGCACACTCACTCTCTAATTATGTATATGTGTCTCCACGTCAACACAAAGCCCCATGTACATGTCTCTCTCTATCCTCCACACACATAGACACAAAGAATCTGTTATCATTGCCTCAGTCTCTAGACATATCACACACGCACACTGTCTCTCTCTCTCGCAAACACGCTCAACAAGGGTTTCCCCATGAATAACTTACCGTCTATTCATCAACAGTCGTGGTAGTACGGCGAACACGAGACGTGAAAAAGAATAAATCTACACGTGCTTAGACCACCTAGTATGCCTACTAGGACTAGAGCAAGCCAAAAAGCGCGCTGCCATCACCCCCTCCTTATCGGCGACGGGAAAACCTTTGTTTTACACAGTCGAGAAGTCATTGTGCTAAGGCCTCACATGCTGAGGCGTTGAATAGAATGTAGATGCTAGTTTACGGAAACAAGTATCGATAATACGTTTGTATATCCATACTTATATTTCTTCTCTTATAAAAAACCGAGTTGGTGATGATGGTACGCGTGCCATCTTGCAATATAGAATGTCCGATCTATATCTGAATGATGGAAATTAAACTAAAAGATACCCGCACCCCTCTCCACATTTGCAGACAAGCCCTTCCCTCGTTGATCCTTATCTCCAACAACCTCATTGTTGAGCAATTAAGAAAGGAAGCCTCTGGAACAAACTAGCCTGGTGGCCGCTGCCAGCGTCATCAATCCCCATGCCTCCGCTCAGTCCGACCACCGATCACCACCACGCCCAACTCATCTTCACCTTATCTCCTATTTCTCGAGATATCATTAGTTTTTACACATGGGATTACTCACGCATGGGTCAATCACAACGAGTGTTTTTATAAAAAATGCATCTTGATGTTCCGTGCAATGCACGGATCGTACTAGTACTCCTACAGAAGACTAAGTTGGTGATGATGGTGTGTCTGCCATCCGTCGTTTGTGACCATTAGATCTACATCTAAGGACTGTGATGTAAGTTGTTGCCTTTTCTCACAAACATCCCACTTGTCTACCAATTTGCAGAAAACCCCATAATTAGTATCTTAAAACCAACCACATCCCTCCCTGACCTCACCAAAACAGCCCAAGGAATATATTCTAATTGAAACATAATATATCTCTAGTGATATATGTATATCAAAATTAGAGTGTTTTGTATCAAGTTTGTGAATAACTATTATTCTAATTCTGATTCATTGCAACGCACATGAACATTGCTAGTATTTCCAACCATGCAAAAAAAATCCCTAGTATTCCATAGTTTCGAGTTTTCCATCAAGATAATAGTCAGTCATGGTTGATATTTACTTTCAATCATGTACACATATGCACTATGTAACTAGCCTTGCTTATTAGGTTCCAAAGCTTAACTTTCACTCCTACTTACAATATGTAGAGTATTTAACAAAAAACTACCACTTTCAACCAGCCCTAGGAAGAATCTATTGTACAAAAAATAGCAAAAACATACCCAAAATTTCTTAATCCACGCCAAAAACTACTACCTACCGATTAGGTTAGTTTAAACCCATTTATGACAGGGTTGGCCCACACGTCCGTGCTGACGAGGCAGCTTAAACCAACACATTTTGTTTAACCGTTGACACGAGGGACCCACATCTGACCTTCTATCCTGTTATTCCCCCTCAAATCATTATTTTTCCTAAACATTACTTCAAACAGTGCTGGTGGGTGTTCGTCGGTGGCGCCGGTGATGAGCGAGTTGGCCGCCGCTCCGCCGAACGGGCCGGACGCCGCGCTGGCCTCCGCACGGGTTGCCAGGCTGGCCCGAGCGTGACTCGCGAGCGAGCAAGCCGCCGCGCTAGCCTTCGCTCGATCCAGATGGCTGGCCTTAGCGCAGCACGCGCGAGCAAGCCGCCGCGCCGCCGTGCCAATCTAGCTAGCAAACCTTGCAGACAAGCAGCTGGACGGAGCTATCTTGGCTAGCTAGCGGCCGCGAGCGCCGGACGGAGTTGGCATCCGGGCTACCGCAAGATGGGCTCCGCACCGTCGGCGGTTTTGACCTCGCCTTCTGCCGGCGGCGGTAGTTGCGTCCCATGGCCGAGGATGACTAGGTGGACGGGCCGGAGGTAGGAGGTCACTCGGGGATTTTTGTGTAGACTGACATGTAGGTCCCACAAGTCATAACGCCCGATCGAATAGAAGGCGTTGACTTAATGGGCGACACGGGCCCTGTTTGGATACTCTAAGTCAGAGGTTAGATTCTAACCCTGAACTAACTCTAACCAAAGTGGTGTTTGGATGGCAGGGTTAGATTGACAACAAATGTATCCAAACAGGGCCATGGGTTGAAACGTGCCTATAACGGCACTTTGTAGAGTAGTCGTTTCTTGGTAGGGCTGGTTGGTAAGAGCATGTACAATGGCTGATAAGGTAGTCTTATCTTAAGTCTGCCACGTATGCAAGTGGTAGTAGTTTCTCGGCATTATTAGTGGTTTCTTGCATTATTAGGGGTTTCTTGTAAGGAACAATGTACTACTAGCGACAAAAGGCGATTCTAGGTTGCGTTGTACTCCAACGAGTACTACTAGTGGTCGCGGGAGTGTATACCTTGTTTTGTGGGTTCGATCCCGGCCGAACGCGCGGCGGCCTTTTTTTAAATAGTAACTTCGCTGCGAGCCAATATTTTACACGGGTAATTTGAGTTTTGAAGTCAAACGGACGTGCGGCACCACAATCTAGGTGCACTGGATAGCCTAACCACGTGAACGGGTTTTCCTTCCCAGCATCTCGTGGCTCGCGTGCTCGCCCTAGCCGCACCTCGCTTGCAGCTTCCTCATCAGCTAGTAGCATATTTAAACTAGCGCCTCCCAATTAAGCCCGAGGAGCCGGAAAAGCCTGGCGGGGCATTGGGAACTGTGCAATATGGCTCTGTACGTAAAGTGCTCTACTACTACTCTGTAGCTTGTGGCATTGCACGCATGGACTTCACTCCATTATCGGCTCTACTATAAAAGAAATTCCTCTTGACGTGTTTTTTTGAAACGGAGGCAAAAGCTTTGCTTCATCTCATTCATAAAGAAGGAACTACTAACAAAGTTCGACGAGATCCATTACACCTCCACAAATGGAAAGTGAAAAGCCTAGTCTGGTTGTATCAAATAACTCAAATGTTCTGCCCCCGCAATAACCGTCGCTGATAAACAGGCTGCTAGTGTGTGCGTGAGAGGAGCGGCTGAGTAGGCCAGCTACGTGAGAGGAGCGGCTGAATAGAGCACCGAGAGTACCCACTAGGCCACTACGCAGGTGTACTTTCCCTGCATTGATAGTATAGCGATGGTTCTAGAGAACAGTAGTACCCTCCACTTCCAACTGTAGCTCCTTGGCCCTGGGATTCAAGAGTTCAAAACTGGTGCAATATACTAGAAGTACAGTACATAGCACTAGTAGTACCCTCGCACTACTAGTTGAGAAAGTAGTACTAGTACTGCTACAGTACGAGTACGTACTCCTCCGTCACATAATGTAAGACATTTTTTGACACTAGTTGGCGTGTACAAAAAATAGCAAAAACATACCCAAAATTTCTTAATCCACGCCAAAAACTACTAGCTAGTGCCAAAATTTTCTTACTAGTGCTATTATTTACAGTATAATGCAATCCCATAATGTCCCATAATGCTAGTACTAGTAGTAAATAATAGCCTCACCCCTTCGCTACAGTTGGAAGGAACGATCTACAGTTGGAAGGGACGAGGCCCTACGGTTACTACGCTCTTATCTCCTCCTCGCCAGTTCCCCTCCCCCCGAAGAGAAGGCAGTTCGTCGCTGCTCCCATGGATTCGCCAGGCGGTTCTCCTCCTCGTCTGGGCTGGGAAACCTTGGACGATGATCCTCTGGGAGAAATCGCACGCCGCTCCGACGTCCTCACCGCCGCAAGACTCGGTGCTTCCTGCACCAACTATTTCAAGACGGTGCTTAAAATGGCTTGGGAAAAGGCCATGCTTGTTGGTTTTCCATGCGTCCTCGAGGAGAAGGTTCTTCTATGGGACAATCCTTTGAACAGTCCACCTCTCCCTGGCCATGGTTGCACGTTGACTCCGCTAGAGTTGCTGACGTTGAGAGGTAGTCGGATTTTGTCCGATGAGCAGGTAAGTAATGGAGTTTGATCAGGTAGTACTTAGTTATTCCATTTTCATCCCGTAATTTCTCCGCTGCCCACCGTCTTATATATAGGTCTGGGTCGGTGCCAACGAAGATTGGCTTGCATACCTCCGGTCGGATACCACCATCATTTTGCACAACATCCACAGTAGTGCGGCCGTTCTGGTAGACCCCTTCTCCACCATTGGGATCGGCCTTCCGGACTGGCTGGGCTTGAATATGTATGATGATGCCTACATGAGATTGAAGAAGATAGCAATTGCGGACCCACCTCTATGACGATTACTATCTCATCGCGGTGTTCGACATAAGGATTGCCATCAATGCAAGAGGCAGTAACGGCAGAGGCTGGCGCATGTTGGCGACGGCAGATTTGTACCCCTACACGTACAAAGACGTCGTGCGCCATCTAGGCCGCATCTTCGCGGTGACAAGCCAGGGGACTTGTTTCATCTGGTTGCCATCCTACGGTACGGGAGATTACAAACGGAATGCACAAACCATCATTTGCATCCCTAACGGTACTCCATTATTTTGCAGGGACCAGCCATCCCACGATCAAAATAAGATTGCCGATCTTGGATGTGCATTTGCATCCGCGATTCGGTCTAACCTGGAACCTTGTAGCTGACTTTGGCATATTGGGATCAACTATCTTAGCAGTCGTTACCCATGGTACCACTGATGTGCAACATGGTCACACAATCTACCACGATCGGGCCGTCATCATCTACCCAGGTATTCCATTTTTTAACCCTCTCGCCTTCTCTTTCATTGTTGTAATAGTACTCTACTTATGTACTAGTGGGAGTACTTTTTACCTTGGAGGACGCGTATAGCTAGCTAGGCCCTTGAAGACTTGAACCCACTAGCTGCCACCATTTTTGTTTTTCCATGTCTTACTATCTCATCCATGTAGCCAACAGTGGCTATATATAATAAGCCGGTTATTTTACTTCCTCTATACCGGAGTAGTACTATTTGCTGCACAGTATTACTGACCGCCATATTTGAGCACAACATTATTATGCATGGACCTTGACTATGTATGTCACCATGTGTCCAGATATGAGATGCAGCGTGTACCAGATGAACAACGCCGAGTTCGACCCCCGTGATGCTACGTGGGTGCCGAGGAACACTCTTGGAGAGTACTCACTTTTCATTGGGGACAGCTACCCCATTGTGAAGCGGATGCCACCTTCCGTGCACGACACGGAAGGCCTGCCGTTCATGAAGCATGGTTGTGTCTTCCGTGCGCACCGCCGGATGAACGACATGCTGGGACACGCTATCCCTGATTTATGCCGCTTCAGCTTGGATGAGTCTCCATCGTGTGGAACCGGACTAGAAAGCTGTGACAATGATTCCCGTTTCCCACCGCCATGGATCGTGCCATCCATGAAGAACACCTGGGACTGGAACCTGGAGGAGGACATGTAGCCCATCTATAACGTGTAAGTAGAGTACGGTAAATTGTGAACGGTAGCGCTGTGAATATATGTAGACTAGTCGTGCACAAATTTATCACATGAATTGGAGATGAACTTGTGTGGCATACTGGCATTTGTCCTTTAGAATTTATTACTAGTAAATGTGTTATGTGTATGTGCAACTTGTGTGGTTGTTGCACGGGCTCCAACACGCTCTTTGAGAAAAAAAAAGGTGGCACAGCTTTGGATATACATGACGTGGCGGCATCATAAAGTAGCATCGTTCGCAATAGTTGTAGTACGCTCCTACTAGGACGACAAATCCTATAAAACCTTGCGCTTGGCTCTTTGCCTCTTCGGGAGGTTCAACAGTTCGTACTCGTGTGAACCTTGCACTTGGCTCTTCGCCTCTTCGGAAGGTCCAACAATGATGATACTACAGTACACATTATGCTTCTGGCAATCTGACACCGATTGAACTGCTGCACGTCCAGCGCGAGGGCGAGGGAGAGGGAGAGGGAGAGGGCGCGCTGTAGTCAAAACCCTCTCCTCGTCCTGCGAACCACCGCGCGCGTGGGCGAGGGAGAGGCGTAGTAAGCAAGCTTCTCCTCGTTCGGCGAGTTGACGGGACACATCAAAGCAGTACTAGTACTAGTCCATACTGCGTCCTTTCCTGTTAATATGGCTTAATTTGAAATGAGAAAAATACACTGCAGTCAACGTATGTAACAATACGCTCTTTACGGTCACTATATATAGTTTTGCGGTGATTATACGATCACTAGCTCATCGTAGAGCACCGTATTGCACCCTACTGACCGGCCACATAGTCGACGTGGCACTTTGTTGACTGGTTAAATTGTCACCTGGTTTCTGTGTCCCACCTGTCAGTTGGCAGAGCAAAGAAATCAGCTAAAAAACAAAGAGTGTAGTACATCTACACTTCCAATGCATTTAGCCTTTAATCTAAATCGATATTGATTGACTAATGCACCAACTTGTGCTCTAGGTATAGGCTACATGTCTATCCTTAATTACATCATGCAACGACCTTCATTTAATCTTCTTCTCTCAATGGTCGCATGCACACATAACTTTTGGGCGTTAATTATGCCCTGGTCAATGTGTAAATCTCTAAATGTATAGTCTTTCATGGACGTAGGGAGTAGGTTGAGCACTTGAGCATGAGCGTGTGGGTTGCGTCGTGTGCTGTGTGCCGCATGGGTGCGTGAGTGTTGCGTGCGTCCATGTGTACGTGTGAGTGTTGCATGTTGCATGCATGGGGCTTACTCCCTCCCATTGACATGTTCATATTTCAAGCTTCCTCTGTTCCCTCCATATGGTGATACTTGCTCTGTTCCCAAATACGGAGTAAAATCCTCCCTCTGTTCCCAAATACAGAGTAAAATCCTCCCTCTGTTCCCAAATA
The DNA here is from genome assembly GCF_018294505.1 of Triticum aestivum. Taxonomy (NCBI): domain Eukaryota; kingdom Viridiplantae; phylum Streptophyta; class Magnoliopsida; order Poales; family Poaceae; genus Triticum; species Triticum aestivum. Next base: position 286,857,431 of record NC_057811.1, read on the forward strand.
TGGAGTAAAATCCTCCCTCTGTTCCCAAATACGGAGTATTTTTCTTTCTAGAGATTTCAACAAGTGACTACGTACGGAGCAAAATGAGTGAAGTGAGCGTAGAGGCATAGGGATAATGTAGAAAGGAAGTCTTCGCGATCCATTATTCCCCGTCTCGGTCAGAGAGAACTATTCAACTAGTCTTTGCAGTGAAGTGACAATACACGCTGCAGCAGATGGGACACTTAATTAATAAGCTGAACCAGCGTGTTGGTGTTACTAAATCAGCCTTACCCAGTACTGCCATCATGTTTGCCAGTAGAGCACGCTTCTGTCCTCCATTAACTGACATATGGGCCCTCTTGTGGTAGACCCACATGTCATCGGTGTAACTATTTACAATCTGAAGGACGGTATATCCTGGTAGTAGTAGTAGAATTGAGATTTAATGCACTTTCTTCCCCGTCTTCCACTCTTCTTCCTCCTCTCTTCTTCTTCCTCCTCTCTTCCCCATCGTCGGCCGCACACCATTTCCCCCCGCTCACTGCTCGCCCGCCCGCGCTATCTTCCTTGGTAGCTCGCGCGTACCATATCCCCCCGCTCACTGCTCGGCCACACGAGAAGCTTCTTTGCTCGCCCACCCGAATCCACTTCCCCGCTGGCTCGCAGGCACCGAAAACCCCAATGGCAGAACCGACTGACACGCAGAGCCGCGATTGGAATTCCCTCCCCGATGTTCTCTTGGAGCAGATCTGTAATCGTATGGACCTACTGAGCACCGTCCGTCTGGCCGCATGCTCGGTGTCTTTGTACCATCTACTCGTCTGCAACCGGCCGGCTCTTTTCAAGACACCCTGCTTGCTGATGCCCGATCCTCACAGGTGGCCCAGACACCGACTTGATGATCCTACGGAGGTTGCCGTGGTGCTCCTCGACATGCTACCACTACCCGTCCACCTGCCCTTCATGCGCGGCCACTACTGGGCGGGCATGAAGGCCAACTGGATCGTCCTCATCCACCAATCCGGTAGTTTGTGGCGTCTCGTGGATATCTACACCCAGCGAGAGATCACCCTTCCATCTTTGGATACTGCCACCATCGAGCCTCGCGGCCCGCCGGACACTCTTGCCTACTACGCACGAGACGCGTCGAGCTTTTGGCTCGACCTCTGTTTGCTGAAGGTTGTACTCTGCGAAGTGCCCACACCATCAGAAGACTACATGGATTACAAGCTCATTGCCGTGTTCAACATGGGATTAGTCTATCTGGAATCCGGTCGCCATACATGGTTATGGCTCATCGTCGATCCTCTTCACCCAACACTTTTGTCTGATGCTATAGTGCACGATGGCATCGTTTATGCGGTCGACGCACAGATTGGCTGCCTATACTGGTGGAATCTATCGTCATGTAATTGTTCTATCTCATCTCAACTTTACCTTAAGAATACGACTGCCTGTTCATTGTTACAAATTTAGAATATATAGTATGTCTATAACCACATCATTGCTATATGTTCCTCTCATTTCCTAGATTTTTATGACCACACATGTTATTGTTAGAGTTGATATGAGAACAATTGGTATCTAATGATTGTTAGAATAGATATTATGAGTATAACCTCATGATTGCTATACGTTACTCTCATTTCCAGGATTTTTATAACAATGCATGTTATTTCTTAGAGTTGATATGATAACTGTAGTAAGTGCTATGGTAGAATATGAGTAGGCCCTGTCATATATGTTTTCCTCTCATTGTTACATGATGTTTGAACCATGATATATTGCTAGAATATGAAAGCCATTGGCTTATTTATTTTAACTTGGTGTATGATTATGACCACGGCATTGCAATTCTCTGTCTATGATATGTGTCACTGTTATAATAATCTTAATTCCACACATACTCTGAACATGATTGTTTATTTTTGTCCTTTTGGTCTCCAATTTGAATTGTTGCAGCAGACGCAAATGCGCTGGCCTTCATGATTCCAGGACCTGGAATCATACCAGCCAATGGGTGGTGGTTTATCGCTCGTTCAGCCGACGGTGGTCATTTGATGCTCATTTTCACGTACCAAATTGACCAAACCATTTCATCAAACCACATGCAGTACAATGCCTGGGGCGTTCGTGACATTGATGGCTATGGCTGCTTCGTGTTTGAGAAAGATCCCAGCTCCGTTGGGCCAGGCGTATTCAACTGGAGGCGGGTTTACAGCCTCGGCAACCACTCCATGTTCCTCGGGCTCAATTATCCGATCATCCAACCAATCATCGATCATATCACCGACGATGATTACCGTGCTATGCAACTTCCATTCGCCAGGGGGGACTGTGTTTACACGTCATACCATGGGTTTCATGAATCACCATATCCAGAGATTCGTCGACACAGCTTGTTGCGAGATAATCTTCAGTGTGTGAAAGGCATCAAGCTTCCATGCGATGGATGGCTTTTGCAAACCCGACATGCGGAGATGTGGTTCATGCCAACAGCAAATATGCACAACTTGATTCGTACTGATATGTAGACTGAGCCATGTATTCTGCTGCTGTAGCACGACCCTCTTTTGTTGGACTGTTGTTAGTTTAAAGCACTCCTCTGGTTTGAAGGATAGATACCTTTCTAGGATCAAGTGCATCCTAACTCACCCGCGCAGGATGTACTGATAACGATGCTGGAGATGTTGTGCAGTATATATATATATATATATCACTTAGGCTTCAAGTGCGTACTTGTTAGTTAAACCTATGGTTAAAATGTGACACTAAATACGACTAGTAACTAGTACAGTAGTAGTACTAGTATACGTCGGTCAAATTATTCATCATGTCCACATATTGAATTGACATGACAACACGCTGCGCGTGAGGTGACACAAGAATCCCGACGGCGTGTTCGGGTATTCTGGACTTCAGATTTGGAGTACCACTTATCTGTCGAAATCTTTCATCATTCACTTAAAACAGTCAATTGATCATACATTGAGTACCATATAACTGGAATTAACCCATGCAAGTCGAAGAAGGATTGGCCGGTGCTGCCGGCTGGCGTCAAGTTTGACCGCACAGATCAGGAGCTGATCGAGCACCTTGAGGCCAAAGTGAGTGCTGACAGCTCGAGATCTCACCCTCTCATCGATTTGTTCATACCAACCATCAACAGCGAGCACGGCATATGCTACACCCATCCTCGGAAATTTCCAGGTAAGACACCGATCGGCCGTCTACTTGCACAAACATATTCCTTTGTTTATAGCTCAATTTTTCTTTTTAGACGCATACCTGGTGAAGCAATTACAATTTGACAGTTAATAAAAAGTGAAACAAGTGACTGCAACATGCCAAAGATGTTATGAAAATGCCAACTACGTACACTAAAACCTGTATTCGACAATACTGCAGGTATCACACTGAGTGGCCTAAGCAAGCATTTCTTCCAGCACAATTCCAAGGCGTTCAAAAGGGGCACGTGGATGCGTCGCAAGATACAGTCGGAGTGCGGCATGCACGCGATGTGGCACAACACCGGCAATACCTTGCCGGTGATGGTCAACGATCGGCAGACGGGCAGCAAAAAGGTTCTGGTGCTGCACACCAACAAGAACTTCGACCAGCAGAGGACCAACTGGGTGATGCACCAGTACCACCTCGGGGACCTGGAGCAAGAGAAAGGGCGGGAGCTGGTCCTCTGCAAGATTTTCTACTAGACGAACACTAGGTCCAGGAGTAAAAAGATTATAAGTTAGTTTGGTATTGGTACTTGTACTACCTTGCCGTCCGCAAATTGGGATTGTTGTTAACGATCTTTTGGTATGAACTTGGCATTTGCTTCCAACCATCATGCCGAGGGTCGACGTGGATATAAAGCTGATTCATTTGTTTCGAAATGAATTTTCAGGCACCTGATTTTTATTTGATGGGTAGCATAAGCACCTGCCGTTCGAATTCCTAGTTCTCCAAATTTTTCGAAACAAGTGCATGCTCTTATTATCACGATGAAAAAACAATATCCCTGCTGCATCCCAGTTATCAGTCTGTACTTGCAAAATTCTCTCATTTATTGAGCACGTATATTGTTTTTTCAGGTCGAGCAAGTTTCAACTGGGCTATAGACTTCGCAGGCTTGGTTTTGTTTTTAACAGGCCCAGCCCATGACGACAAACGGGCACAAAGATCCAGCAGGTATCTACTGGCCTCTGGCCCGGTAGAGTTAGTTATATTTTGTCTTACAACATCCGCAGGCACTTTTTTTACCGAATCAAACACACAGCCCATTTCTATTTTCCTCTTGAAACGCATGTCCTACATCCGTTTTCTAATCTCTACCTATAGTTTTACTAGTTCATATACACGTATCATTATATTGAAAATACATAAAATTCACTTTTCATAGTTACATCCTTATTTTTGTTGTTGTTTTCCCTCCTAGCACTGATTTTTTTTACCACTGGTTTTCCCTTAAACCAACTCAATTGTCCCACGTCTTATTTGCTTACAAAAACAAAACGATTTTTTTGGCAAATCAATAAGTTCTCAAAAAAATGTTTATCATTTCGGGATTACAAAAGTTCGGACTCCATCGAAATATGCAAAATAAGGTTGAACATTTTGACCGTGGTCCTGGGCAGAAAATGGGCTGTAATAACTTACTTAAGAATTAGCAAATGGGCTGCAAATTATTAAAAAATAGCAAATGGGCTCTATGTTGTCTGCCACAGATTTGGAGGCTGACTTGTGGGCCTACTAAGTTCATGCGTACACAAGGTTTATCAAAAAATAAACTTAGTCAACAATCGACTCTATCAGCGTCAGACCATTAGATGTCAATCTAACGGCAATCGTGCTTCTTCAGTCTCTGATCTTCCTGCCCCAGCCGCCCAAACCAGCACTGTCGGAACCGCCTGCTCCCGCCTCCCGTGGCCGGCTGTGCTGCCGGGCAGGCCTCACGGCCCCATCATATACTCGCATCCCTGGCCTGTCTATCCCTCTACTCACCCACACCTCCTGTTATTTTCCGGCGACGGCAGCCGAACCAGTCAACCCTCGTACTCTCCACCGCATGGGTAGCCACTGCCGTGTCTTCCCCGGCTCCGTGTCATTCCCTTCGTAGGCCTCGCTGTCGTCCACCGCCCTGGTGCTCTCGGCGCGGCGTGGTCAACGTGGTCAACGAACGACATCTATCGGAAGTGGACTGTACGTGGAGAGGCTGACAGTTGGGTCCACGGCCGCACACAAGGAAATGCCTCCTTATTACACGCAAAATAATGATTCCTCCACCTGACATCTGGGACCCGCCGGAAGGGCCTCTGTATTTCGCGAAAAAAACGTTCCCTCCGCTGACAGGTCGGACCCACCAACTATATCTTCGCACGCAAGGAAGTGCCTCCTTATTGCGCACAAAAAAATGAATACCCCCTGCCAGCTGGGACCCACCATGGTGGGAGGCTGGCTTGTGGGCCTACTAAGTTGACGGGGACAGAGGGCTTTGTCAACTTAGTCAATATGAACGATTCTAGCTCCAGTGACCGTACGATGTCCATCCAACGGCCTTAGTGCTTCTTCAACCTCTGGTCTTCTTGCTCCAGCCGCCCAAAGCAGCGCCGGTCGTGCCGCATGCTCCTGCCTCCCGTGGCCGGCTATGCTGCTGCAGAAGCCTCACCGCCCCCTACTATTCCCACCGCTGGCCAGGCCCTGCGGCGACGGCAGCCTCACACCGCAGCCGAACCAGTGAACCCTCGTACTCCTCTTCGCGCGGGCTTCCACTGCCGCGTCTTCCCCGGCTCCACGTCGTCCCCTTCCTAGGCCTCGCCGTCGTCCACTGCCCTGGTGCTTTCGGCGCAGCGTGGTCAACGTGGTCAAGGAACGGCTTCCATCGGACGTGGACTGTACGTGGAGAGGCTGACAGCTGGGTCCACAGCCGCAGCAAGGAAGTGCCTCCTTATTACGTGCAAAATAATTATTCCTCCACCTGACAGCAGGGACCCACCGGATGGGCCACCGTATTTCACGAAAAAAACGTTTCCCCTGACTACTGGGACCCACCAGCTACATCTTCGCATGCAAGGAAGTGCGTCCGGGCAAGAAAAACGATTCGCCCCCCTGACTGCTGGGACCCACCAGCTACATCTTCGCAGGCAAGGAAGTGCCTGACAATCGGGACCCACCTGGTCGAAGAGTACGTAGCGTTGTCATTCTGGTCGCGAACGTGTACGTACATACTGGTCGATGTAGAGGCGCGCACGTGTCGTAGTAGAGGCACGCACGTAGCATGTACACGTACGTACAGCGGCCAGGGTGTAAGAAAGTAAATATGGCCACATACGTACATACAGGCGGGGTCTCGAACGCCTACTCGCGTGTACGTACGGCCAGGGCTTGTGTACATGGCTGGGTCGGAACAGAGAAACAGCATCGTCGTCGTGTTCATGGGGAGGCAACGGAATGCATCGTGTTCATCGGGAGGAAACGGAACGCGTGGGAGCCAACCGGCTTGGACGGAACAGCCGATGGAAACGAGGCCTGGCGTACCGCAGAACGGAGAAAACGGCCTTGTGTTCGACCGGCCACGTTTGAAACAGGATCCTGTTCATCGGGAGGGGTCTGGCGTACCGCAAAACGGAGGAAACGGACCTCCTACGGTCGAAACGGGGGTCCTGTTGATCGGGAGGGGTGTGTTGGAGCGCTACGATCGAAACGGGGGTCCTGTTCATTGGGAGGGGTGTGGCGTACCGCAAAACGGGACTCCACGGGATACTGTTCATCTCCACCGTCGACCCCCTCCAGCCTCCATGGGCTACTGTTCATCCACCGTCGACCTCCTCCAGCCTCCACCTGCGACTGTTCATCCACGGGCTCCTGTTCATCCAGCCTCCACCGTGCACTACTCCACCGGCTACTGTTCAACCAGCCCTCTCCACGGGCTCCTGTTCAATAACCCCTCCACGGGCTACTGTTCATCCAGCCCTCCACCGTCTACTGTTCAACCTGTCCTCCACGGGGTGGTCCTGTTCATCCTGCCCTCCACGGGGTCCTGTTCATCCAGCCCCAACCGGCTCGAACGATCGGGGTCCTGTTCATCCACCCCCACCGGGAACTGTTCATCCAAACCCCCCCTCCCCCAGCAATGCTCACTGTTCATCCAGAGGCAACGCCAC
>NC_057811.1:286864871-286874468 GCF_018294505.1 Triticum aestivum
CAGAGGCAGCATCGATCGGCTTCAGTTAGCAGCAGTAGCGAAGGAATCGCTCGATCGGGTTCAGTTATCAGCCATCGATCGATCGCTCGGGTTCAGTAACGCGTAGCCTGCAGTGCAATCGCTCGGGTTCAGTTAGACCCCAACGCCTCGCACCCACGCGCGTGCGTGTACGAGAACGCGCATCGCTCGGCCCCAACCACCCACCATAACCGGGAACACCCCGATATTTTCCTCGCCCTCGCTTCTACCACGGTTTTTTCCGTCATGGACGGCCCAAAGAATGTCATGCAGCTGCGTCTCCGGCCCGCCCAGGACGAAAAGCCCATTTTCTGTCATGATTTTTTGTCATAGAAGTAGGACCCCACCACATCTATGATGATACCTTGTTTTGTCGCAAGTATTGTCATAGAAGTGTCATAATTATGACAGAAAAGATTTTCGTTCGGCCCAAAATGTCACGGATGTTTCTTTTTTTCTAGTGCTTGGTGGTACAGTATGCACAACGGTCTCCACTTGAGGTAGCATTCATGTCTCAAGTCAATTGAAGGGAAACCCGATGAGAGAAGTCACCTCGGTTTTGATAGCTCATTTACATGCTCTTGTCATTGCTCCACTTGGTGCTTGGGGCGATGGTGGTATGTCCATGGGGATGACCGTAGGGTGCTTTGCACCGAAGGTTCTATTATAAGTATGAAAATTGTTGACAAGGATGATTGCAGATTTAATACATCAAGTATATTATTCATATAAGAGAATATTTACAAACTTGGTTTAAACTTGTAAAAATAAGGTTAAGAAGTATTAAAACACATAGAAAATATTGAACCTGGAGATATTAATTTTTGTGATTTCTCTGATATTGTCCAGAGACAAGTGATTTCTATTAAAGTGAAATGTAATTTAATGTTTGATACAATGCGCTCAAAGATGCCACCGAACATAGAGTGAAAATCTTGATGAATGCATTTTACAGTCTGGAAAATCTTGATTGGTACATAAAATTACACTTTATAAATGTTGAAGTTATATATTATGTAAATATTAATATTGAAAGTATTTGTTGCTACAACCTTTGGATAAAACATTGTGAGTCAAAGTTATGTGAAAGTGTACGAAAGTGATACAGAAGAGCTACTCATCATCACAAAGGCTATGGATCATGAGGTATATACTGCATGTGTGCGAAGGCTAAGCCAAATAGATAGTTAGAACTATACATGGATTGATTTAGTTTGCTCAAGGACTTTATTTGAGTCGTAATTCACTGTAAGTATACAATATTTGAGTACATCATTGCTATTAGTACATAGTGAACTTTCACTATAATGAAACTCTCATGCAGATATTCACTGGTGCGCGTCGGTCCTAAACAAACGGTTTTTAACCCCTTTCCGCGATGGCATTTGGAACCGTTGCCAAGTGAGTGTGGGCGATAGGGGGGTCCTTCCCACACAACCCAGAAACCGTCGGGGATATGCCCTCCTGGCACACACGTTCGGCAAAATGAGGTCGTGTGCGACCAGCGAGCGCTCAAATATGGAAATACGTACAGTAGAGCTAAAAAATACAATTATACGGCGAAATTGTTTCCGGTCGCAAGTACATCCCACACAGTCAGTCCCCGCTAAACGTTTCCGTTCGTATGTACATCCCACACAGTCGCTCCAAGGAAAACATTTTCGTTCACAGGTACATCACACACAATTTTTCCCGTTAAATCGTTTGTGATAGCGTTGCCATTGCACATGATATTAATAATTTTATCGTTTGCGTTATTGAATGCATCACACACGGTGCGTAGAAGAAACTGTGTGGCAAAGGCTGTCCATCACACACACTTTTTATGTGATAAACGTTTGCGCAAGGTGACCTAACGAAAACTGTTTTCAAGAGAAAGTCGTGTGTGCAGTGGAGATTGATCGCACACGCAGTGGATCCTAGAAAAACGTTTCTGATCTCCATGTATATCGCAGACATTTCGCTTTCGCAAACCGTGTGCAGTGTAATCCCTAATTAATCCAATTAATACCTAATTTAAAAATCACATGTTTTGAAGTTGAAAGTAGGCAATCACTTATTTCATATCCAACCATGTTTATTACAAATATAGGTTCAACCGCGAATCCATAATTCAATGCACAGGTACATATGCTGAAGAACTACAGAAGCACCAAGTAAAGAATGATGAACCACAGTTTTACTAAAGATTGTAAAGAGAGAGGCGAAAGACATTCTGGTTGCTGGAGAAGGTGAAGCAGAATGCCCATATTGTGCCCTCCTCCATGCGTAAGGCGCGCACGACTCTAGGCCAACCCCTTGTGATGGCTGCCCGTCCATCCTTCACTGTCTTCATTAGGACTTCTCGATGCTAATTATAGTCTGGATGAAATACTTTAACCTTCATTGCATGTCCACCAATCATGTACTTTGCGAGGTAATCTTGAGTGAACTGCTTCGGGAACCACTGGGAACGAAAAAGATTCAGACATTGTTGTCTAACAACTCATTATGGGCAGTAAAAAGAGAAGGCTGCAGAGTTTGTAGTTACCATCCTACAGCTCACTGTTGTGTTGGATAGAGCATAAACAAATAATTTGCTTGCCACCATTCGTATCTTTTTGCTAATAATCCTTATCATTTCCTCACTTGATGCTTGTTCATCAATATCTCATTGCCCCATACGCAAAAAGGGTCGATGCGTGGATCCTTGCCAAGGGCATATGTACCTACAAGCAACAAGTCCAGGCCTGGATCTATATGCACTACATTATGGAACGACGGGGGGAGTACAAGCCGAGGGATGAAGCTAACCTCGGCGGAAAATGGTGGCCACTCCCGTTGTTGTCCTGCATAAGTAGTGGAATGGCATGATAAGTACATCAATCTTAACATCAAACAAATATAGCAAAGGTAAACAACATCATCTCCAAATGATAGCTTGAATGTGTTGGTTTCAACATGCTGTTAAAGCAGATATAAAATGGAAGGCAATGTTACCGACAGCAGGCTTAACAGCCATCAAATATTGCAATTCAAACTGGTATTATTGAAACTGAATAGAACATAGGTAATGCTTAAACATCACACCGAATAAATGTGTAAAACTGAAATAAAGGGCATGTGTTAACTACACCAGGAATAACTGGAACCAAATATAGCCGTTCAAACTGGTATTGATGTAGTCGAGCGACACAGTTCCGACTTGCACATAATGAACCACACATTGTGAATGACTGAAATAAACAAGGCATAAATGACCAGTATAACAACCAAATATAGCCATAGAAAACTGGGCAGAGTCTCACTGCAACCAACCTTACAAGCAAATACAGATAAACAGGGCATATGCTTGAAAAATGGACAAATGCTCACTTCAACCAACCTAACAAGCAGATAAAGATAAACAAGGCATCTGCTTGATAATTGGAGAAATGCTAAAAAAGCAACCTAACAACCAAATACAGATAAACAAGGCATCTACTTGATAACTGGACAAATGCTAAAAAAGCAACCTAACAACCAAATACAGATAAACAAGGCATCTGCTTGATAACTGGACAACTACTCACTGCAACCAAACTAAGAACCAGATACAGATAAACAAGGCATCTGCTCGATAACTGAAAAAATGCTCACTCCAACCAACCTAACAACCAAATATAGATAAACAAGGCATCTACTCACTATAAACAACCAAACATAGCCCTTCGTGAAACTAAAGTGGACAATTCATACTTAAACATCACATAGACCTATTGAACAATACATTTTTGCATAACTGAAATAATTAAACATGGCACAGTTAAAGCACCGCACGACAAATGCTACTACAACAAAGGGTACGGGTTGGCAAGCTAGAAAAGGTAAGATTTGCTGATAGAATGTTGCCTCACATTTCATGGAAGGGATCCTTCCAGTTGGAAGAGCACATACCCATGGTGCGCTCTTTGATGTCACAGATGGGTTGTTTCACCTTGGAAGAACCTTCGTGGGTGCTCTCCTTGTGGTCATGGTCGTGGTCGGTGAGATCTGACTTGGCAATTGAGGATCCCAAGCCGCTGCCGTAGAACGTGTCCTTCAGAAGTGACAAAATGGGCTCGATGGCGTATAAAGCTCGCAAATCCATGACCGCTTGGCGTAGGAGATTAGCGGCAGGGCTGTCAAAGAGATCAGCGGCGGTTGAACCAGAGGGGTTGGGGATGGACCACTTAACCTGTGACATGGCCCGCGTGAAGCCTTCGATGTGGACAAGCTTGATGTCGTAGCCAGCTTTCCCGAGATACAATAATACTTTAGCCAGCTGACATGAAGCCTTCAGCATGGAAACGTATTCAACGTCTTCGCCGGCTTCCGCGGCGACGTGTTGCTCCGGGATCGACAGGTCGGGGCGAATGGCGGCCACCTTGCCAACGTCCGCCGGAGAGGCCATGATAAACCTCTTCTTGGCCGAACGCTCATCGGGCTCCCCGGGATACGTGGTCGAGCTTAGGCTGTGACATTCTGGAGCAGGGGATGTGGATCTGGCGGGGAGGGACACCGCAGGCCTCATCTAAAAACTCAAGGGAGTGGGGCGACGGTATGGGAATCGCTGGATAACCTGAACTTTATTATCTAAGCTAGGAGGAACGGGAAGACCGGCAGGGTTGGCGGCGGCGCCAGCGGCGGCCGCGAGCTAGGGTTCGAAGGGGGGGAGGGGGTGGTGTTTGAGGATACGCCACGGCTACTGAAAATTTTAGTAATGGTGGGTGGAGATGGTGGTGGACGAGGGAGTGTCGGGTGGTAGGTGCGACATATGCCAACGGGTGGCTTATCATTGTGGGAGCCAGTAAGACATCGTCGGTGCCTGGAAACGGGATAAGGCGAAGACATGCACGCCGGCGAATCTTACCCAGGTTCGGGGCTCTCCGTGGAGATAACACCCCTAGTCCTGCTCTACGGGGTCTCCGCATGATCACTAGATCAACACCAGTGGCTACAAGTGGCTCCTTGAGCTGTTTTGCTACAGGAGGAAGAAGGGCAAGGCTAGCTCTCCTCTTCTCTCTACGTGGTGTCTAAAATTCTCCGAGATCAACCCTTTGCATGGGTGCCCTGGGGGGTTTATATAGGCCTACCCCCCAGGGGTACAATGGTAATCTGGCTGGATGCGGGTCCAGGACGTCAGTGTCTGTATCCGCCGGCTTCTCCGCCGGCCGTTGGGGCCCGCCGACTGGTGGGTCCCGCCGGCTGCAGGTTACTGTAGCCTCGCCCCTGATGACAAGGGCTTTGCTGAGGTAAGCATGGCTACAGTGCCGCCGTCCGGCGGACTCTCACTGTGGCCTTACCTCGTCTTGTCTTCTTAATGATGCACATACTTCGAGGGAGTGAGGTAGCCGGCTATTGGGAGCCGGCTACACCCCAGGCCAACTAAAAGGGGGCTTGACCGCCTTCGAGTGTCTCTCTGGCTGTAGGGGCCCGCCACCCGCGGGCCGTACTGACAACCCATCGTGGGTGGCGTCATGGTCAACAGGGCTACAATGCCGCGCCGGACAGGGGATGGCCAACCCGTACGGCGCACTGTGGCCATGCGTGCTCCGGGATTTGGGGGTGGCAGACTTTACTGTAGCCACGCCCGGTCTTGTCACAGTTATGTGGGTGCTGTCCTGGAGGGTGCAATCTTGGCCGCTTGCCGAGAGTCGGTCTTCTTATGGCCGGCTTCTTGGAGTCGGCCTTCTTGTGGCCGGCTTCTTGGAGTCAGCCTTCTTATGGCTGACTTCTTGGAGTCGGCCTTCTTTTGGCTCTCTTCAGGAGGGTTTCAGGGTCGGGCCGCCTTCCAGCAGTCGGCCTGTGAGATGGCCGGCCAGGGGAAGGCGGCCCCGTGCTTTAGGTGCTTGAAGGCTCGATCGGCCTGATAATTTTTTAAGAGCCACGGGGAGTCGGTTAGGCTACCCGTGGTCATTTACTCCGACAGTAGTCCCCGAAGCTGGTTGGGCTTCGCGGCTGAAAGGAGGACGAGAAGCTTAATCAGCTTTCTATCTTGAGGAGCCAGCAGCTAGGAGCCGGCTTTGATCAGGTGCACCGTCTTGGTGAGGCCTCGAAATCTGAAGGCGGGAATCAGCTGGCGCGCGCGCCTGGTTGCGAGCCGGCCGCTTGCCGCCTGTGCACCACGTGGCGCCCTCCGGCTGGGAGAGCCTGCCAGCCCACGCGCGTGACGGGACGCCGCCGCAGGCCGGGGCCCGCCACTTCCACGCCTCGGCCCGGGTGTGGATCTTCTGTGGCCCAAAACGGGCCATTCGCCTTCCAACGGCAGTTTCCGCACGTCGTTAGGGCGCAATAATCGCGGGACATGGGGGAGTGGGCGCAGTTAATCCCACGCCCCCCCACGCCTCGCCTCCTCGGCTTCGCCGTACGAGTCTATAAATAGGGGAGGAGGTGGAGCGGCAGACGCTCGCACGCTCGCCCTCGCTCTGCCATCTCCTTCTTCTTCTTCTTCTTCATCGCCGTAGCCCCTCGCTGCCATGCCGTCCCTCCAGTCTTTGCACTACCCCGCAGCTTCGCTGCCGCGGGGTCGTGCTTTCGCCGTCGCCGCGCCTTTTTTCATCGGCTTCTTGCCCTCATGTTGCGTGGCGGAGACTGGGACGGCTCCAACGTCCACGAGGACCACATCGACTTCCTCCGCAAGACGCGGCAGTTGCCCGGCAAGGAGCATGTGCGGGTCCGTCTTGCGCCGGTGCGGGAGATCTCGCTGGCGCCATAGGAGGGCTAGCGGGTGATCTTCTGCTCGCACTTCCTGCGCGGCCTTGGCCTGCCTGCGAGCGGCTTCTTCCGCTCCTTCCTCGAATTCTACCAGCTCCAGCCGCACCACCTCACTCCAAACACGGTGGTGCTGCTGTCCGCCTTCGCCACCTTGTGCGAGGGCTTCCTCGGCGTCCTTCCCACCCTCGAGCTCTGGGGGGAATTCTTCCAGACCAAGCTCGGTACCGCTATGAGGGGCGTGCCGGCTCAGAGCGGCGCCTTCATCACAATGCGGAGGCCGGTAGCCGACAACCCCTTTCCTCCCATCACGCTGATCCAGTCGGTGAAGCGCTGGCAAAAATCCTACTTCTATGTGAAGAACGTCGCTCCGCAAGGCGACTTCGTCAACTTGCCGGCTTATGCAGCCGGCCCGCCGGCTGAGAGGCGGCCCCAATGGTCCTATCGGGCCAGAACACTGTCGCCGGCAGGAGCCGCTGCCATCGCGCGACTTCGGGTAATGATCCAGTCGGAGGGCCTGACCGGGCCTGACCTGCTGGCCGCCTTCGTGGCGCACCGGGTGCTCCCGCTCCAAGGCCGCCCTCATATGATTTTTCAAATGAGCGGCCAACTCGATCCGAGTCGGATGTGCACCAAGGAGATGCCTCATGCGGAGGTAGCTCTCATGTTGAACTACCTTGCGAACTGCAAGCTTGCCGACGAGTGGCGATTTGGCAAGGAGCCGTACTCCCGTGCCAATCCGCCGCCTATGGTAAACTTTCTTTTTCTTCCCTTCTTTACTTTTGTCACCGAGTTTCTCTTGGCCGACTCTGACCAGTCGGCTTGTCTTGACAGAGCCCCCTCCTTTGACCGGCAGCCGGGGCAGCGGGGGTGGAGCGCCAATATCTCCCCGACCGGACGGCGCACGACTCGGATGACCCCGACTTGGGGGAGGCCGCTCTGGACGACGACATCGAGGGGGGAGGCGGCGAGGCAGGCGGCTCCGGACTTGGAGCCAGCTTCGACGACTGGCCGGATGATGACGAGGCGGAGGTCGTCCCACGCCGCCAGCCGGCGTCCGATCAGCATGGCTCGGGCTCATCTGGCGCACTGGCTGGCCGAGGCGGCGCGCAGAAGCGCCGGGCCGCGCCGAGCCTATTCGGCAGTCGGCCGAAGAAGCCCAAGAGCGCGGCGACAGCGACCAGGCGGGACGAGGCGGCCGCGAAGGCTGCCCGCTTCCGCAAGGTGGTGAAGCAGCCGCAAGTGGTTTCGGCGTAAGTGTCAATTCTCTCATGTATTCCTTCTTCTTTTTCGTTGATATTCTTCTGAGTCCTTGTCTTGACTTAAAAAATACAGGGCTCCACTTTCTCTTGAGCGGACCGCTGCCGCCTCCGTGGTTGGAGCGGCGGGTGGATCTGGAAGCGCCCGCCGCGTGGACCCCTGTGCCGAGCTTCAAGCGGCGACGGAGCGGAACGCGCGGGAGGAGCGGGAGGCGGAGGAGCTGAGGGCGGCTGCTGCCATGGCGGCGCAGGAGACGACAGAGAGGTCGGCGGAGGCACAAGCCGACGCGGCAGCCAAGGCTCAGGCGGAGGCTGCAGCCGCAGAGAGGGCGGCGGAGGCCCTGCGTAACCAGCCTCCGCTGCTTGTCGTCCCCCTCCGCGCTGTCGCGCCCGAGGTCCCGGTGCCCCTGCCGGAGGAAGCCGGTGGCGACCAGCTGGCGGTGGGGAGGGAGGAGGGCGACGTTGTCGTCCCGGAGAGGGAGGCGGCGCCGCCGTCGCCGACTGGGGCGGACCAAGGCAGCCGGCCTAGCGAGCCGCCCGTGCAACCGGCTGGAGGCGAGCCGGCTGCAAGGACAGACCTTGTGGTTCGGTCACCATCGCGCCAGCGTGCCGGGAAGGCGACTTCGACGCCGGGCCCGCAGAAGGCCGCGAGCTCTGGCTCATCGGCCCAGGATCTGGAGGCGGCCAGCACCAGCTCGCCGGGATGGACGCCGGGTGGTGGGACGCCCGTGTTGAACGTGGCGGTGCAAGAAGTCCGGAACCGGCTTCAATCCCAAGCCACCGTGCTAAAACAGTATAATCAAGAGTTCCTCGCGACGCGGACGGCCATTCAGGTGAGTCTTCCCGCTTTTTTGTTTCTTGTTCTTGATTTCTTCCGTGGGGGCGCGTCAGCGCACCCACTGGGTGTAGTCCCCGAGTTCCGCGTCAGTTGCTGAGCAGGCGGCTTGGAACTTCTTAGTAGACTTTGGTTGCTATCTTGTTCTTATTTGCTCCTCTGTCCTATTTGCAGGACTATCACAACCTCCGCGCGGCTACCTTCAACTCCCAGGTCTGGGAGCTGAATCAGAAGACCATTGATCTGACCGAGAGCCGGAGTAAGTGCTTCGTCTTTTATCTCACGTGGGGGCGCGTCAGCGCACCCACTGGGTGTAGTCCCCGAGATTCGGGCCGACTGCTGAGCAGTCAGGCCGGATCTTCCCCGGCGACTTCTTTCTTATTGCCCTCTTTTTTTTCTTTACCATATCTGCAGAGGCCAATGCTGACCTGAGGGAGCAGTTGGGTGGGGCCCAGACTGCCCTTCGCGCCAAGGAAGCCGAGTGCAACGCCTTGGCTCAGGAGCGTGACCGCTTGGTCAAGAAGCTGGCCGGCCAGGAGGAGAGCCATAAGGCGGCCCTGAAGGCGGCACATGACAACGAGGCCGCCCTTCAAGCCGAATACGAGACCGAGGCGGCGAGATGCGTTGAGGCAAGGCAAGCGCTGAGCGACGGCTATTGTCACATCCTAGCTAGTCCATGCATTAGAGTGTTGCATCATGTCTACATTTCACAGAAACCTGAAATGGGGAATGCCAGAAACCCCCAGCACCCCCCCCCCCCTGGAACAACTAGGG
>NC_057811.1:286874898-286905016 GCF_018294505.1 Triticum aestivum
ATTTTTGCACAAGCCATAAGTATTTGCATTTGGGCATTTTAAATGCTATAAATATTTTTAAATGCCCAAATAATTTTGAAAGTATTTTTAGGCTGTTGGGAATAATCTCAAAGGTGCCTCAGAATATTTTCAGGATTATTCCAAATGAAATAGTATTTTTACTATTTCAAAACACAGTACAGAAATAATCAAAAAAGGAGAAAGAAAACAGAAAGCAGAAACTTACCTGGCAGCCCACCTGGCGGCCCAGCACTGTGCTGGCCCGCGCCAGCGAGCTGCTTGCTCTCGCCAGAGCAGGCAGACAGGTGACGCGGCGAGCGCGAGCTCGCCACCGCGCCAGCTGCTTGCCGCCCTCGCCGCGGACGAGCTGGACGACCTTCCTCGACGCGCCCCGAGCCCCTGGACATCGTCACTCTCCCCCATCGCCTCTCCCTCGCCCTTTCCCCACCATGGCCGACGCCGCCGCAGACACCTCACCGGAGTAACCGTGGCCACCGTCGACCTTGCGCCATTCCACTGTGTCCTACAGCTCTGCCGTCGCCCACTCCTTCGAGCAAGCCGAGCCCCGAGCGCTCGTTTGCCCCGAAGCTCCGCCACCGACCTCGCCTTCGCCGCTCCCCGTCAGAGATCCCCTCCGCCGTCGCCACTGCTACAGCTCGTCTCCGACCCCGCCGCCTGCTCCGTCGCAACCGCCGTGAGCATGGCCACCTTCCCATCCTCCCCTCTCTCTCTCTCGAGCTCTGTAGCCACCGCACGAAGCTCACCCGAACGCGCCGCCGTACGAGCTCGTCGCCGACGAGGCTCCGGCCATCCAACGGCCGCACCACCGTAGCCATTAGCTTCACCGCAACGCCAGGAACCCGTAGCGCCATCGCATGTCCCTCGCCATGCTCTCTAGCTACGGTTTCAACCACGCCCGTACTCCGGCAGCCGCACGGCTCGTCGCCGGCATCGATTCCGGCGACCCCGAGCTCCACTACCACCACCAGTCGACGCGGTTCGCCCCCAGCTACACGTAGGTGCTCTCCGCCGTCCTTTTGGTCGCCGGAGGAGCAAACCCGCACACCACCGCCGCGTCTGGACGTCGCCGGCGGCTAAACGCCGGCGAGTCAGCGTGGTTTGACCACGGTTTGACCCCCCAGGGTCACTGACAATTGGGGCCCGCCTGCTAATTAAATCTGGGTTAAAGTTAAAACTAATCCTAATTAACTAATTACCTAACCGTGACACTGACACAGGGGACCCACCCGTCAGGTTTGACCTGGACGACCCCGCTGACCCGCTGACGTCACACTGACGTCAGGCTGACGCAATAAAACATTTACTGGAATTATTCTTATATTGGAAATTCCAGAAATTATCACAAACTTCAAAAAATCATAGAAAATAATCTATAGCTCAGAATGAAAAGATTTATATATGAAAAATGATTAGAAAAATCCATTCTATCCATCTGTACTGGTTTCATGCATGATTAAGCAAGTTAACCTACTGTTTTATACAGAACAAGATAAGGCATTATTATGGGCCATTTATGAACTTGGAATTTGAATCTTTGATTCAAATTAGTCCAAACCTTTCTGGCCTTAGTTGCATTAGCCCAATACATCCATTTTGCCATGTCTCATGCATGCATCATATTGTTGCACTTGCTTGGTGTTGATTGTGCTTCGGTATGCTCATCGTGGTAGGTCCTGCCTCCGAGGATATTCACGGGTATCCAACTGAAGGGCAGTATCCCACCACCACTCTGTCAGGCAAGCAACCCATTGATCATTTCGATACAAACCCATCTTCTCGCTTCTGCTCTCGTTTACTGCATTAAGACAACGCAATTCAAACTGCTGTGTGTGTTGCGGTAGTTGAACCCACTTTCCTCTGCATGACCTGTCATTGCCACAGTAACTAGATGAAACCCACTAGCATGTGTAGGAGTTGATTGAGCCATGTTGTGTTCCTACAATGCTATGCTTGCTACGCTTAGAGTTGTGTCAGGTCTGGCTCATCAGGGTGATGAACTAGAGTGAAAGTGCGTGTGTCGGTAATGAGAGTGAAGTGTGGAATACGATTTGGTAAAGGTATCGATGGGAGGCCATGTAGGATTACATGGTGGGTTCTTTCATTGAGACCGCCCCTAAGAACTGAGATCTGTATGCGTGATTTAAGATTCAGCTACTACCACACATTGGGCCCGAAACCAATGGACCCCCTCGGCTTCTTATTCACCCTTGTCCTCTGTCCAGGAGTTGCACGTAGTTTCTGGTGTTTGTAGTAAGCTGGAGGCCGTGGACAGCGCTGACCAAGGGGTGGGCTGTGATGCGGTAGGCTCGTGGCACGGTGTACCGAGTCGCCCGTTTGGTGTCCGGGAACCCTGCACACATCGTTCGGGGCCGTATGTGGAAACCTCGGCCGGACTCCCTGCGGATGGAACCTGAATAGGCGATAAACCTAGACTAGAGACTCGAGTGTTTAGGTAGGCTGTGGCCGACACCCACGTTGGGCTTCCGCTTGAAGGTTGCCGAGTACACGTCGTGTAGCGATGATAAGTGGTGAGAGCGTGTGTGACGAAGTACACCCCTGCAGGGTATGAAACTATTCGAATAGCCGCGTCCGCGGTAAAGGACTACTTGGTCGCTTATGTAGTTCATAGACAAGTAAATGGATACTACTAAAAGCCTCAAGATAAGTGTGAGTACCGCGGATGGCCCTCTCGTTGGATGACGAGGGAGGATCCACGGTGGAGTATTGAGTTGGTGATTAGTGGACTCGTGTGCGAAAACTATTTCACAAGTGGTGTATCGTAGGATAGCTTAGCCAAGAGTCAAAGCTGGCTTGCTGCAATAACCCCACTACCTTCTTGAGAATGAACATGTATAGTAGGATCTGTTGTAAGACTTGCTGAGTACCTTTGTACTCATGTTGCTTTAATTACTGTTTTCAGACGACAACACCGCCCCTTCTGACGGGTTCTACATAGAACTCGACGACAACGAGTGACTTGCCACCCAGGTGGTGATCTAGGCTTGTGAAGGGCCTATGTAGATAGACAGGCTTCGTCAAGCCTTCTTTCTTCTAGTGTCTGTACCCAGACAGTTTGCTTCCGCATGTGCTTGTATGATTGTATGACTTGAGTGTTGGGTCATGCGACCCCTATCTGTATGAACAAGTTATGTAAGGCTCTCCGGAGCCCCTTAAATAAAGTACTTGAGTTGTAGAGTTTTGTTGTGATGCCATGTTGTATTCGCGCATATCGAGAATATTGTGTGTATGTTTGAAATGCTTGGTATGTGTGGGATCCGACAATCTAGTTGTCTATCTTTAGCAGCCTCTCTTATGGGGAAATGTAGTCTGGTGCCTCCTTGAGCCATAGTAGTCCGCTACAGCCCGGTTCACCGGAGTCCTGCTAGCCCAGCACTACTGCTCTGGACACTTGACTGGCCGGCATGTGAGTCATATCGTTCCTGTGTCTGTCCCTTCGGGGAAATGTCACACGGTGACATCCGGAGTCCTGCCTAGCCTGCTACAGCCCGGGTTCCCGGAGTCCTGTTAGCCCAGTGCTACAGCCTGGATTCACACGCTGCTGACCGACATGTTCGATGTTGATTCATGTATGCCTGTCCCCATACGTTAGTGCCGCTTTGGGTTCACGACTAGCCATGTCGGCCCGGGTTCTCTGTCATATGGATGCTAGCGACATTGTCATATACGTGAGCCAAAAGGCGCAAACGGTCCCGGGCCATGGTAAGGCGACACCCGTGGGAGTACCGTGCGTGAGGCCGCAATGTGATATGAGGTGTTACAGGCTAGATCGGTGTGACTTGGAATCGGGGTCCTGACGGCGTTGGTATCAGAGCCGGACTGCCTGTAGGTGCGATAAGCCAAACTGGTCGATGTCGAGTCTAGAAATGCTTTAGTTATATGTAGGGGAATTGATTGTGGGAGGGAACGTAAGGTGCTTTTACTCCTTTACCTCATGCCCTCTGATCTGAGTCATTCTCTTCTCATTCTACGTGGGTTAAGGACTAGGCTCTCTCCTCTCTATCAGGTTCACGTGTTACTAATCCGTAGTAACTTATAGGATTGTTGGTTCCATGCTTCGGTTCAGTTTCTACTACCCTAGTATGTTGTCGGTTGAACCAGAACCTTGACATGATGTTGTTGAGTGGTATTGCAAAACTGTTGCGAATGTCTCAAATCCTTTTTCGAGCATTTACAGCCGTTATGCTGTCCGAATTCTCCTAGTAATACTAATGCCTTGCATCATTTCATGCTTTCAGATGGCCACCCGTTCCCAGAACCAAGTGGTTCGTCTGACCCGGTGCATCGGCGTACCTGGTCACACGGCCATGTTGGTCCGAGTGATGGTTGAGACAGGCTATCGTTGGTATCCCGAGTATACCGTCGAGGAGCAGTTCCGAGACTTTAACCAAAGTCAATATCTTTGCACCGTCAGGATTTATCCATCCTATCCCGGAGCCACTGAACCCCTCCATTGCTCTTATGGACTTGGGGTTACTATCGAGATGTCTGTGCAGGACGCAGCTTACTCAATGATGACTATCATGCGAGCCAAAACTGCTTTGCTTCAGAACACCGACTACCGCTACATGCCAGCAGCACTCCTTGGGGCACAGGGGTACTATCAGGCTACTTACTGTGATTCTACCCATGAGGACTCACTACTCCGCACCACCACTGAGATGCTTGAGGACAAGGACCGTGAGAATCGTGCCTTGCGAATGGAGCTCTTTAATGCTCGTGCTGATCACTGGGCCACACTGACACGGTTTGCACCTGCCGTGCAAGCTGGGTTCATGGACATGAGGGACTTATACCCCGTGCGATCTGGTCTGCCAGAATGTATGGAATGGTGTGATGTAGGAGGCATCACCCCTCCTCGTGGACCCCGTCTGCCACCGTTTGTTGGACCAAGGCCACACCCGAGTCCCTATGGACCGCAGGCTCCACAGGACCGTCTGTTTCCGGATGATCATGTTCAGCTTCCAGGACATGGTGGTGACTTCTATGAGGATTACTACGGAGACGTCTGAGTTGGCAGTAGATCTACTAGTATTGTAACCGTTGTAATCTCCACAGTCCTGCGTGTCTTGTGGAATACAACTTGGTGTGTATCACGTTCCGGAGGTGTAGAAAAATAATGTATAGGAGCTTGGAATGCCTCTGATGAGATGTATCGTCTTTCATCATAGTTGTACCTTAGCCTGGGCTTGTACTAAACTATGTATGGTGTGTATGACCGTTGGTATATGTATGTTGCTATGTTACCATGTCATACTGATGGTCATCTCTGCATTCCGCGTTATCCATTACATTCCGCTTTTTCCTTATCAAGATTTAGCCATCCTTGTCTAAATCGTTGCCTTGTTTCCCTTAGGATGGTTAACACCCGCAACAACCCTGCTGTCCAGGCGCAGGATGAAGCCAATGCAGCCAGGGCGGAGGATCTGCCCCAACCGCCTTCACTGGCCGAAGTTATGCTGGAGGCAGAAAGAAACAAGCGTGAGACTAACCGCTTGCTAGAGCGAATTGAGCAGAATACTGCACGTCACCAGAGGAACGACCTGGTGTCCCTCAATGACTTTATCAAGTTGTACCCACCGAAGTTCAATCATTCCGTCGAGCCCCTTGATGCGGATGACTAGCTTCGCAGCATCACCCATAAGCTACGTTCTGCCAACGTAGCCGAAGCTGATAAGGTTACCTACGCTGCCTATCACCTCGAAGGCCCTGCTAGCCTTTGGTGGGAGAACTTTGAGGCTATGCGCCCAGCTGGCCAAATCACTACTTGGGCTAAATTCAGTGAGGCTTTCCGTGAGCATCACATCCCGGAGGGTCTCATAGATCGCAAGCGCGAAGAATTCTGCAACTTCACCCAAGGCAGACTGACCGTGGATGCATACAGCCGTGAGTTTGGAAATCTAGCACGCTATGCTCCTGAAGAGGTATCCACCGACGCCAAGAAGCAGGCAAGGTTCCGCAAGGGACTTAGCCCCGAGCTTCGCCGTGATCTCCGTCTGCATGAGTGTACCTCTTTCCAAAAGTTGGTCAATAAGGCCATCAGTGCCGAGACAGGACAAACTGACTATGACGCTACACGCAAGCACTCTCGTGACTTTGGTTCCTCATCTGGCTCCGGATCCCAGAAGCGCCGGGTCTGGATTCCAAATACTGCTCTACCACCCAGGTTCACTCCGAGGCCATCCTTCGAGGCGCCTCGCCCCAACCAGCAGCATGCACCGCCCAAAGTCTATGGTGGCCCCACTACTAATGCTGCTCCACGCCCCAATATTGTGACATGCTTCAAGTGTGGAGAAACGGGTCACTATCAGCGCGAGTGCCCCCGAAACAACCTCAATCAACCTGGACAGTCCGTTGGCTGTGGTAAGCCAGCAGGAAAGACTTACTACGCCAAGCCAGCCACCACAGCACGTGGCCATGTTAACTATGTTTCAGCTGAAGAAACTCATGAGGATCCCAACGTCGTCCTTGGTACGCTCCTTGTTAATTGCCATCCGGCAACTGTTCTTTTCGATACTGGAGCATCTCCTTCATTTATCTCTGAGAGCTATGCTCGATTACACAACACCACATTCTGCGACATGCCCACTTCCATGGTAATCCAAACCCCTGGTTCTAAGTGGCAAACCTCTAAGATAAGCCATGGCAATGAAATTCTTGTTGACAGATTGGTCTTCCTTGCGTCACTAATAGCTCTCAAGTCCTCAGACATAAACATCATCTTGGGTATGGACTGGATGTCAGCTCATTATGCTAAGATTGATTGCTCTACTAGAACTGTTCAACTCACCCATCCGTCGGGCAAGACAGTCAATGTTTTGACCCGAGTGTCTAAACGTCAGCTCTACTCATTAAATGCCAACCCTCTTCCAGACCTCGAAGATGTGCCGGTAGTCTATGACTTCCCGGATGTCTTCCCTGAAGAACTGCCAGGTATTCCACCTGACAGAGATGTTGAGTTCGTGATAGACCTCGTTCCAGGAACCGTCCCAATCTCTAGAAGACCCTATAAGATGGCACCCCTAGAGCTAGCCAAGCTTAAGAAACAACTCGATGAGTCCTTGACAAAGGGTTTCATCCGTCCTAGTTCTTCTCCGTGGGCTTGCCCCGTCCTCTTCGTCAAGAAGAAGGATGGTACGGATCGGATGGTTGTAGATTACCGACCCGTCAACCTAGTCACAATCAAGAACAAGTATCCGCTTCCCAGGATCAACGACCTGTATGATCAGCTCGCTGGATCCTCAGTCTTCTCTAAGATGGATTTGAGGTTGGGCTACCATCAAATCAAAATCAAGAACGGGGACATTCCTAAAACGGCCTTTGTTACTCGTTATGGCCAATACGAGTATACAGTCATGTCCTTCGGGTTAACCAATGCTCCAGCCACTTTCTCTCGGTTAATGAACTCAATCTTCATGGAGTATTTGGATAAATTCGTCGTAGTATACCTCGATGATATACTCATCTACTCCAAGAACGAGGCAGAACATGCCGAGCATCTAAGGCTAGTACTAACGAAACTTCGAGAGCATCGCCTTTATGCTAAATTCTCCAAGTGTGAATTCTGGTTGCCAGAAGTAACCTACCTAGGCCACGTGATCTCTGGTAAAGGTATTGCTGTCAATCCCGAGCGAGTTCAAGCCATCCTTGACTGGACTCCCCCTGAAACGGTTAAACAAGTTCGGAGTTTCCTTGGCTTAGCGAGCTACTGCCGTCGCTTCGTCGAGAATTTCTCCAAGGTTGCTAAACCTCTAACCGAACTCCTCAAGAAAGATAAGAAGTTCGAGTGGACCCCACAGTGCGAGTTCAGCTTTCAGGAACTGAAAAGACGCCTGACGTCTGCCCCCGTACTCGTACCACCAGATTTTTCTAAAGACTTTGTTATTTATTGCGACGCCTCGCGACAAGGACTAGGTTGCATACTCATGCAAGACCGTCATGTGATTGCCTACGCTTCCCGACAGTTGCGTCCACATGAGGATAATTATCCCACACATGATCTAGAGCTTGCAGCCGTAGTCCATGCACTCAAAACATGGCGACATTACCTTCTCGGTAACCGTTGCGAGATTTTCACCGACCATCAGAGTCTGAAATACATTTTCACCCAACCGGATTTGAATCTCAGGCAAAGACGTTGGGTCGAGTTGATCTCAGACTACGACTTAGAAATAACTTACACCCCGGGCAAAGCCAACGTCATGGCTGATGCGTTAAGCCGTAAATCCTATTGTAACAACTTGATGTTACAACAAAGCCAACCACTTCTCCACGAGGAATTCTGTAAGCTTAACCTTCACCTTGTTCCTCAAGGATTTCTATCTACCCTGGTGGCGAAACCTACCCTTACGGATCAGATCATCCAAGCTCAGAAGGTAGATCCAGGGATCTCCCGTATTAAGAGAAACATCAAGAAAGGAGTTGCGGATTGTTTCTCCGTTGATGACCAAGGTGTTGTGTTCTTTGGAGACCGCCTAGTGGTTCCCAAGGTACGCAACCTGAGGCGATTGATCCTTAAGGAAGCTCATGAATCTCCTCTCACCATTCATCCCGGTAGTACTAAAATGTATCAGGACCTACGCCAGAGGTTTTGGTGGACTAGGATGAAGAGAGAAATTGCTCAATACATTGCTAATTGCGACGTCTGCCGTCGTGTTAAAGCAGAGCATCAACGGCCTGCTGGCACCCTTCAGCCTCTGGCTATTCCTGAATGGAAATGGGATAAAATCGGTATGGATTTCATTACCGGGTTCCCCAGGACCAAGAGAGGGAATAATGCTATCTTCGTTGTTGTCGATCGTCTTTCCAAAGTAGCCCACTTCCTACCTGTTCGTGAGAGTATAACCGCTAGCCAGCTAGCAGACTTGTACATCTCCCGAATAGTGTCTCTTCATGGTGTTCCATTGGAAATTAACTCAGACCGCGGAAGTCTCTTCACCTCTCGATTTTGGGAAAGCTTCCAAAATGCAATGGGAACTCGTCTCTCTTTTAGCACCGCTTTTCACCCTCAATCAAGTGGTCAGGTAGAACGAGTTAATCAAATTCTGGAGGATATGCTCCGAGCTTCTGTCATCTCCTTCGGCATGGATTGGGAGAAATGCCTTCCATTCGCCGAGTTCGCTTATAACAATAGTTACCAAGCTAGCTTGGGCAAAGCCCCTTTCGAGGTTCTCTATGGACGAAAATGTCGAGCGCCTCTTAACTGGTCAGAAACCGGGGAAAGACAACTCTTTGGCCCGGATATGATTCAGGAAGCGGAAGAGCAGGTTCGCATTATTCGTGAGAAATTGAAAACAGCCCAATCTCGCCAAAAGAGCCATTATGATCGCAAACATAAGGCTATGACTCTTGAGGTTGACGAGAAGGCTTACCTTCGGGTGACTCCTTTAAGGGGAACCCATCGATTCGGTATCAAAGGCAAATTGGCTCCTCGTTACATTGGACCCTTTCGCATTCTCGCCAAGCGAGGAGAAGTTGCCTACCAATTGGAACTACCTCCGCATCTTTCCAAGGTTCATGACGTCTTCCACGTTTCCCAACTCAGGCGTTGCTTCTCGGATCCTATCCGTGGAGTGGACCACGAAACGCTTGATCTCCAAGATAATCTCACATACCGGGAGTATCCCGTTCGAATCCTTGATCAAGCCGAGCGTACCACTCGACGCCAAAACATCAAGTTTCTCAAGGTTCAATGGTCACACCATTCCGAGAAAGAAGCTACTTGGGAAAGGGAGGATCGTCTTCGACTTGAGTACCCCACCTTCTTCCCACGGATCCTAAATCTCGGGACGAGATTCTTTTGAGTGGGGGTGAGTTGTCACATCCTAGCTAGTCCATGCATTAGAGTGTTGCATCATGTCTACATTTCACAGAAACCTGAAATGGGGAATGCCAGAAACCCCCAGCACCCCCCCTGGAACAACTAGGGTTTACTAAAATTCTTTTCAATGAACCTGAAATGCCCTCCATAAATGTTCACCATCTTTGGTCTTGGCTAAAACCTCTGCCAAAAATGGTTTCATATTTTTGGAGGCCATTTTGGATTTTTGCACAAGCCATAAGTATTTGCTTTTGGGCATTTTAAATGCTATAAATATTTTTAAATGCCCAAATAATTTTGAAAGTATTTTTAGGCTGTTGGGAATAATCTCAAAGGTGCCTCAGAATATTTTCAGGATTATTCCAAATGAAATAGTATTTTTACTATTTCAAAACACAGTACAGAAATAATCAAAAAAGGAGAAAGAAAACAGAAAGCAGAAACTTACCTGGCAGCCCACCTGGCGGCCCAGCACTGTGCTGGCCCGCGCCAGCGAGCTGCTTGCTCTCGCCAGAGCAGGCAGACAGGTGACGCGGCGAGCGCGAGCTCGCCACCGCGCCAGCTGCTTGCCGCCCTCGCCGCGGACGAGCTGGACGACCTTCCTCGACGCGCCCCGAGCCCCTGGACATCGTCACTCTCCCCCATCGCCTCTCCCTCGCCCTTTCCCCACCATGGCCGACGCCGCCGCAGACACCTCACCGGAGTAACCGTGGCCACCGTCGACCTCGCGCCATTCCACTGTGTCCTACAGCTCTGCCGTCGCCCACTCCTTCGAGCAAGCCGAGCCCCGAGCGCTCGTTTGCTCCGAAGCTCCGCCACCGACCTCGCCTTCGCCGCTCCCCGTCGGAGATCCCCTCCGCCGTCGCCACTGCTACAGCTCGTCTCCGACCCCGCCGCCTGCTCCGTCGCAACCGCCGTGAGCATGGCCACCTTCCCATCCTCCCCTCTCTCTCTCTCTCGAGCTCTGTAGCCACCACACGAAGCTCACCCGAACGCGCCGCCGTACGAGCTCGTCGCCGACGAGGCTCCGGCCATCCAACGGCCGCACCACCGTAGCCATTAGCTTCACCGCAACACCAGGAACCCGTAGCGCCATCGCATGTCCCTCGCCGTGCTCTCTAGCTACGGTTTCAACCACGCCCGTACTCCGGCAGCCGCACGGCTCGTCGCCGGCGTTGATTCCGGCGACCCCGAGCTCCACTACCACCACCAGTCGACGCGGTTCGCCCCCAGCTACACGTAGGTGCTCTCCGCCGTCCTTTTGGTCGCCGGAGGAGCAAACCCGCACACCACCGCCGCGTCTGGACGTCGCCGGCGGCTAAACGCCGGCGAGTCAGCGTGGTTTGACCACGGTTTGACCCCCCAGGGTCACTGACAAGTGGGGCCCGCCTGCTAATTAAATCTGGGTTAAAGTTAAAACTAATCCTAATTAACTAATTACCTAACCGTGACACTGACACAGGGGACCCACCCGTCAGGTTTGACCTGGACGACCCCGCTGACCCGCTGACGTCACACTGACGTCAGGCTGACGCAATAAAACATTTACTGGAATTATTCTTATATTGGAAATTCCAGAAATTATCACAAACTTCAAAAAATCATAGAAAATAATCTATAGCTCAGAATGAAAAGATTTATATATGAAAAATGATTAGAAAAATCCATTCTATCCATCTGTACTGGTTTCATGCATGATTAAGCAAGTTAACCTACTGTTTTATACAGAACAAGATAAGGCATTATTATGGGCCATTTATGAACTTGGAATTTGAATCTTTGATTCAAATTAGTCCAAACCTTTCTGGCCTTAGTTGCATTAGCCCAATACATCCATTTTGCCATGTCTCATGCATGCATCATATTGTTGCACTTGCTTGGTGTTGATTGTGCTTCGGTATGCTCATCGTGGTAGGTCCTGCCTCCGAGGATATTCACGGGTATCCAACTGAAGGGCAGTATCCCACCACCACTCTGTCAGGCAAGCAACCCATTGATCATTTCGATACAAACCCATCTTCTCGCTTCTGCTCTCGTTTACTGCATTAAGACAACGCGATTCAAACTGCTGTGTGTGTTGCGGTAGTTGAACCCACTTTCCTCTGCATGACCTGTCATTGCCACAGTAACTAGATGAAACCCACTAGCATGTGTAGGAGTTGATTGAGCCATGTTGTGTTCCTACAATGCTATGCTTGCTACGCTTAGAGTTGTGTCAGGTCTGGCTCATCAGGGTGATGAACTAGAGTGAAAGTGCGTGTGTCGGTAATGAGAGTGAAGTGTGGAATACGATTTGGTAAAGGTATCGATGGGAGGCCATGTAGGATTACATGGTGGGTTCTTTCATTGAGACCGCCCCTAAGAACTGAGATCTGTATGCGTGATTTAAGATTCAGCTACTACCACACATTGGGCCCGAAACCAATGGACCCCCTCGGCTTCTTATTCACCCTTGTCCTCTGTCCAGGAGTTGCACGTAGTTTCTGGTGTTTGTAGTAAGCTGGAGGCCGTGGACAGCGCTGACCAAGGGGTGGGCTGTGATGCGGTAGGCTCGTGGCACGGTGTACCGAGTCGCCCGTTTGGTGTCCGGGAACCCTGCACACATCGTTCGGGGCCGTATGTGGAAACCTCGGCCGGACTCCCTGCGGATGGAACCTGAATAGGCGATAAACCTAGACTAGAGACTCGAGTGTTTAGGTAGGCTGTGGCCGACACCCACGTTGGGCTTCCGCTTGAAGGTTGCCGAGTACACGTCGTGTAGCGACGATAAGTGGTGAGAGCGTGTGTGACGAAGTACACCCCTGCAGGGTATGAAACTATTCGAATAGCCGCGTCCGCGGTAAAGGACTACTTGGTCGCTTATGTAGTTCATAGACAAGTAAATGGATACTACTAAAAGCCTCAAGATAAGTGTGAGTACCGCGGATGGCCCTCTCGTTGGATGACGAGGGAGGATCCACGGTGGAGTATTGAGTTGGTGATTAGTGGACTCGTGTGCGAAAACTATTTCACAAGTGGTGTATCGTAGGATAGCTTAGCCAAGAGTCAAAGCTGGCTTGCTGCAATAACCCCACTACCTTCTTGAGAATGAACATGTATAGTAGGATCTGTTGTAAGACTTGCTGAGTACCTTTGTACTCATGTTGCTTTAATTACTGTTTTCAGACGACAACACCGCCCCTTCTGACGGGTTCTACGTAGAACTCGATGACGACGAGTGACTTGCCACCCAGGTGGTGATCTAGGCTTGTGAAGGGCCTATGTAGATAGACAGGCTTCGTCAAGCCTTCTTTCTTCTAGTGTCTGTACCCAGACAGTTTGCTTCCGCATGTGCTTGTATGATTGTATGACTTGAGTGTTGGGTCATGCGACCCCTATCTGTATGAACAAGTTATGTAAGGCTCTCCGGAGCCCCTTAAATAAAGTACTTGAGTTGTAGAGTTTTGTTGTGATGCCATGTTGTATTCGCGCATATCGAGCATATTGTGTGTATGTTTGAAATGCTTGGTATGTGTGGGATCCGACAATCTAGTTGTCTATCTTTAGCAGCCTCTCTTATGGGGAAATGTAGTCTGGTGCCTCCTTGAGCCATAGTAGTCCGCTACAGCCCGGTTCACCGGAGTCCTGCTAGCCCAGCACTACTGCTCTGGACACTTGACTGGCCGGCATGTGAGTCATATCGTTCCTGTGTCTGTCCCTTTGGGGAAATGTCACACGGTGACATCCGGAGTCCTGCCTAGCCTGCTACAGCCCGGGTTCCCGGAGTCCTGTTAGCCCAGTGCTACAGCCCGGATTCACACGCTGCTGACCGACATGTTCGATGTTGATTCATGTATGCCTGTCCCCATACGTTAGTGCCGCTTTGGGTTCACGACTAGCCATGTCGGCCCGGGTTCTCTGTCATATGGATGCTAGCGACATTGTCATATACGTGAGCCAAAAGGCGCAAACGGTCCCGGGCCATGGTAAGGCGACACCCGTGGGAGTACCGTGCGTGAGGCCGCAATGTGATATGAGGTGTTACAGGCTAGATCGGTGTGACTTGGAATCGGGGTCCTGACAGCTATGGCCGGATCGAAGATTTGGTTGACGGTAGGCCGCCTTCTTCTTCGTTCCTTTGCTTGCCGCCTGCCATTTGGTCCATTTTCTGACCTTGTGTCTTCTTCCTTTCTTCTCTTGCGCAGAGTACTTCCCTGGTTACTCTGTTGCCGCCAACCAAGTCGTGGAGGCCCACCGCGACGCGCAAAGGTAGGCTGGAGCTGAGATTGCGTCGGATGCTCGCCGGTCGCTTGAGGAGCAGCTTCTGGCGATCCAAGCCCGCCTCCAGCCGGCTCACCGCATGCTCCGCCGTCTTCAGCGCGTTGGGGCGCAAATGCTGGTCGCCCTCTGTCCCGGCGAGGTGATTTCCCGTACCCCCAGTCGAACTGCCGACTGGCTGGAGGTAGCGGTTGGCCGCTTCGAGGCCTGGAAGGCTTCTGCAGCTCGGTTAGGTGCCAGGCGGGCGCTGGAGTTCGTCTGAGCTTGGTATCCTGGGCTGGATTTGGCCCAGCTGACCACCTAGCAGCAGGATGCCAACGAAGAGCTGGAGGCGGTGCGGCCGGCTATCATCCAGCGTGCCTCGGCGATCGCCGACTACACCGACACCAGTGCCTTTTCCCCTGAGGTGAATGATGATGGCGTTGCTTAGCCGGAGGAGTGGTTTGGGCTGAACCCAGCGGATGGTGAAGACTCGGCGGAGGAGATCGACTCCAGTGACGAGGGCGAAGAGGAGGAGGGAGCGGATGGTGAAGACGCCGTGCCAGACGATGGAGCGACCGGCCAGCCTCAGCTTGATCGTGCCTCCAGCAACAAGGCGCGTGCGAGCGCGCCACCTGCAGTCGGTGATGATCAAGCTGAGACTCGCCAGCCGGCCACTCCTCCAGCTAGCACTGCCGTCTCCACTGACCTGCCCAGCTCGCCTGTTGCACCTTTGGCCTGATCCGCCGTCTTTGCTTTCCTGTTTATTGCTCTTTGAACAATATTTGTTAAATTTGCACAGTTCCACCCACTGGGGGTGTATTCAAACTATGTTGAACGCCGGCCTTTCGAAGGCCTTTTGTGTAAATATAATCATGCATGTGCTTGGCTTCCGATTGTATTTGCTTTTCATCCTTTCGTTGTTTCCTTTGCCGCCCTCCTTGGTCGCCGCCTTCCCAGCCGGACAGCTGCTCTGCGGTCTGTGGCTGGGGAAGGACTTGGCCGTTTGGGAGGGCAAGTACTCTAGCTTTTTTAGATTGTAGCAAGGTGAATCGGAAGCCGGCCAGCCGGTTGTTCTGACAGCCGGTTGGCGGGGTGGGAGGCCGTCTTGTGTTATATAAGTTCGTTAGTCCTTAGCCGTTTTTCGTGTGGGCATCCTTTCCTGCCTTTGGCTCTTGCCAGTCGGACAGTCCCGAGCTGCGACTTTCAACAAGAGAGGGCTTGGGTGCCGGCACACTACTTGTCCGACTGCAGGTAGAACTTTAATATAACTCAAGGCGGCAAGTCCCCGGGCCGACTGATCGAACCCGGTGCCGGACAGGAAAACAAATGTAGTAATACATTCATAGGTATGACACTCATCATACATAGATAAAAGAGGGTAGTCTCCGAGTGCTCCTCGGGGGGCCCGTTGTCTTGTACTTAATACAAAAGGTAGCGTGGTACATACTGCATTTAGCTGTAAAATCTTCGGAGGAGATTGGCGTTCCATGGTCGTTCCAACTCCTTGCCGGAATCATCTCTCTTGCGTGCCTTCGGCTTCTGTGCGTCGATCAGGTAGTAGGAGTCGTTGCCTAGGGCCTTGCTGATGACGAAGGGGCCTTCCTAAGGGGCCGAGAGCTTGTGCTGACCAGCTGTTCGCTGGATCAGCCGGAGCACAAGATCGCCTTCTTGGAAGGATCTTGGCTTAACCTTCCGGTTGTGGTAACGGCGCAGACCCTGCTGGTAGATGGCGGACCGGCTGAGTGCTAACAGCCGGCCCTCTTCCAGCAGGTCAACGCCGTCCTCTCGCGCTTCCTTGGCCTCCGCCTCCGTGTACATGGTGACCCGAGGTGAGTCGAACTCAATGTCAGTTGGGATGACGGCCTCGGCACCATATACAAGGAAGAAAGGGATGAAGTCGATTGACTTGTTCGGGGTGGTACGCAGACTCCAGAGGACGGCGGGCAGCTCGTCGAGCCAGCAGCCGGCCGAACGCTCCAGTGGTACGACCAGTCGGGGCTTGATGCCGGAGAGGATGAGGCCGTTTGCTCGCTCGACTTGGCTGTTTGACTGCGGGTGGGCTACGGACGCTAAGTCCAGTCGGATGCCCTGTGTCGCGCAAAAACGTGCCAGTGCTCCTTTGGCAAAATTCGTGCCATTGTCGGTGATGATGCTGTGTGGTATGCCATACCGGGTTGTGATATCTGCGATGAATGTCACGGCAGTCGGCCCGTTCAGTTTCTTGATTGGCTTCGCTTCAATCCACTTGGTGAATTTGTCCACGGCGACAAGCAGATGTGTCATGCCACCGCGCGCCGTCTTGAATGGGCCCACCATATCCAGCCCCCATACGGCAAAGGGCCATGTGAGGGGGATGGTCTTGAGTGCAGAAGCCGGTAGTTGTTGCTTGGAGCTGAAGACTTGGCACCCTTTGCAGTATTTGACTAATTCCTTCGCGTCGTCCAAAGCAGTCGGCCAGAAGAACCCATGGCGGAAAGCTTTGGCGACGAGTGATCTTGAGGCCGCGTGGTGGCCGCATTCGCCTTGGTGGATGTCCTTGAGGATTGCTATGCCCTTCTCTGGCTCGACGCAGCGCTGGAAAACTCCAGTGATGCTGCGCCTAACGAGTTCTCTGTTTACTATTGTGTATGCTCCGGCTCGGCGTTGAACTTGTCTTGCCGAGATCTCGTCAATCGGCAGCTCTCTGTTTACCAGGAAGTTGAGGATGGGTTGGGCCCATGATGGAGCTGCGACTTCTTCTATTGCCAATACGGCTACTACGACCAGGGTGGGTGGGTTGGGTGGTGAAGAGTTGGAGTCGGCCGCCGCCTGTTGTGTCGTTGCAGTCCCCGGGCCGACTACTGCAGTCCCCGGGCCGGGTGCAAATACGGCAGTCCCCGGGCCGCCTGTTGAAGTCCCTGAGCCGCCTGCTGGGTTCCCCAAGTCGGATCCGACTGCATCAGGATCAGGCGGTACGAAGATGGAGTCTGATTCTGGAGACGGCTTGACAGACGGCTTGAGGAGGCGTTGGAGAGAGACGCTGGTTGGGATAGCTTGTTGGGTGGAACCGATTCGTGCCAGGGCATCTGCTTGCTCGTTGTCGGCCCGTGGCACGTGGAGGAACTCGCATCCTTCAAAGCATCCGCTGATTTGCTGAACGAGGAATCGGTAGCTCACCATGTTTGCCTCCTTGGCGTCCCAGACGCCAGATGATTGTTGGACTACCAAATCCGAGTCGCCATAGCACAGGATCCAGCGGATGCCGAGCTCTTTGGCTAGCCGGAGCCCATGTATGAGCGCCTCGTACTCGGCCACATTGTTGGAGGCGGCAAAATGAATTTGCAATGTGTATCTGAGTTTGTCGCCCTTGGGAGAGGTGAGGACGATGTCGGCTCCCAAGCCGGTGCGCATCTTGGATCCATCGAAGTGCATCCGCCAATGAGTGGAGTCGGGAGCCGGCGGTAGGTACTGGGTCTCGGCCCAGTCGACAAGGAAGTCGGCCAATGCTTGGGACTTGATGGCGGTGCGAGGCTGGTAGAAGATCATGTAAGGAGCCAGCGCAATGGCCCACTTGGCCACCCGGCCGGATGCATCCCGGCTGCCTATGATCTCGGCAAGTGGGGCAGTACATACGACCATGATGGGGTGCTCTTGAAAGTAGGGCTTCAACTTCTTGGCGGCGAAGTACACTCCATAGCACATCTTCTGGTAGTGCGGGTAGTTTTGCTTCGAGGTGGATAGTACTTCGCTCAAATAATACACCGGCCTCTGGACTAACTGAGCTCGGCCTTCTTCTGGGCGTTGGACCACAATAACTGTGCTGACCACTCGGCTAGTCGCGGCAATGTAAAGGAGCACGGGCTCTTTCTCAGTCGGCGCCGCCAAGATAGGCGGTGTGGTCAGCATCTTCTTCAACTCGTGAAAAGCTTGGTCTACTTGGTCGTTCCACTCGAAGTGGGTGGACTTTTTCATGAGTCGGTACAGGGGGAGAGCCTTTTCTCCTAGCCGGCTGATGAAGCGGTTCAGAGAGGCTAGGCACCCGGTAAACTTTTGGACGTCTCGCAGCTTGGTAGGAATCTGCATTCTCTCTATGGCCTTGATCTTCACTAGGTTGCACTCGATGCCGCGTTCGGAGACCAAGAAGCCTAGAAGCTGGCCGGCTGGTACTCCGAACACGCATTTCTTAGGGTTGAGCTTGATCTGAAACCGGCGCAGGTTGTCGAATGTTTCTCTGAGGTCTTCCAGCAGGGTGCCGCGCTTCTCCATCTTCACCACAATATCGTCTACATAGACGTGGGCATTTCTGCCGAGTTGCTTGAGGAGGCATTTCTGCATGCAACGCTGAAAAGTGGCACCAGCATTTCTCAAGCCGAATGTCATAGTCAGGTAGCAGAAAGCTCTGAATGGTGTGATGAAGGCGGTCTTCAGCGGTCGGTTGGATCCAACTTGATCTGATGGTAGCCTGAGTAAGCATCCAAAAAACTCAACAGCTCGCATCCGGCTGTGGAGTCTATCACTTGATCGATTCGAGGTAAGGCAAACGGATCTTTGGGGCAGGCTTTGTTGAGGCTGGTGTAATCTATACACATGCGCCACTTATTGTTTTTCTTCAATACAAGGACTAGGTTGGCAAGCCATTCTGGAAAAAACACCTCCATAATGAAGCCGGCTGCCAGAAGCCGGGCTATCTCTTCTCCTACAATCCTTCTCTTCTCCTCCGACAGTCGGCGGAGGGGTTGTTTGACTGGTTTTGCGTCCGCTCGGACGTGTAGCTTGTGCTCGGCGAAATCCTTCGGAACACCCGGCATGTCCTTTGGGGACCATGCAAAGATGTCCCGATTCTCACGGAGGAAATCGACGAGCTCGCCTTCCTATTTGCTGTCAAGGTTCGCACCTATGACGGCAAACCTCTCCGGGTTCTCTGGGTCCAGAAGTATCTTCTTTGTTTCCTTGGCCGGCTGGAAGGAGCCTTGAGCATCATACTCCTTGGGGTCAGGGGACAGGGCCGGCTGCTTGCCGGCCATGGCCACGACTCGGTCCAGCATCTTCTTTTCTTCGGCAATCACGAGGGACTCGGCCAGCCGGCTGCTGGCTGCAGCACACTCGGAGGATTTCTTGTAGTCTCCGGCTATGGTGATGATTCCCTTCGAACTAGGCATCTTCATCTTGAGGTAGGCGTAGTGGGGCACAGCCATGAACTTGGCCAAGGCAGGTCGGCCAAGCAACGCGTGGTAAGGGCTCTCTAGATCCACCACTTCAAACCAGACTGCTTCTCGGCGGAAGTGATCCTTGTCTCCAAAGAGAACATCTATCTTGATCTTGCCGATTGGTGAGCAGGACAGGCCGGGTACGATGCCGTGGAACACAGTCCAGCTTGGCATGAGTTGCTTCGTCTTGATGTTCAGCTTCTCCATGGTGTCACGGTACAATATGTTGATGCTGCTCCCTCCGTCAATCAGTACTCGGGAGAAACGGGCAGCTCGTCTTTCTGTCGTGAGGGTGGCGTCCAATACCAACGCGTAAGAGCCGGGAGACGGCATCACCTCTGGGTGATCGGCCCGGCTCCAGCTAATAGGCTTCTCAGACCAATGCATAAACTCTGGGTTGTTGGAGACGACCGCGTTGACTTCTTGCTGTTGTCGGCGCCGACTACGTCTGTCTTCAGCTTGGCTTGTGAAGACGACGTAGGCGGCATGCTCGTTCGGGAACTCATCTTGAATGGCTCCAACTGCTGGTCGAGCAGCCGGCTGTTGAGGGGCTGGAGGCGGCTGGCCAACAGGTGGAGGCGGCACCAGTCCCTCGCCTTTGGAGATTCGCGTGAGCCAATGACACTTCCAAGTCGTATGGTTGGACGGCTTCGCGCCGCTGTGGAACTTGCAGGGGGCATCAAGGGTTTGCTCGTAGGAGAAAGCCGGCTGCCAAGCCGGCCTGCCGCCCTTCTGCTTCTTGGGCATGGGCCGCTCTTCAGGTTGTTCTTCTTCGACCGTGGCTACTTGCCGACTGCTGGAAGGCGGCATAGGGGCCTTGCGCTTGTGGTCGTTCGGGTGCAGGCGTCGATTGGAATCACCGGCCGGCGTCTTGGGAGCCGAAACGAGCACCTTTCCAGAGGCATCCACTTGAAGCTCAGTCTTCATTGAAGAGTCGGCCGTGGCGTACTTGTCTGCTATGATCAGCAGCTCGTCGAGGGTAGTCGGCTCGTCACGGAGGAGTCGGTGCTTGAGGAGGGTGCCCTCTCGGCACCCGGCGGTGAAGTACTCTATGGCCTGAACCTCGTGCACCCCTTCGCAGGAGTTGCGGAGCTCGGCCCAACGCGTGAGGTAGTCGCGAGTTGATTCGATGGGCCCTTGGACGCACAAGGAAAGCTGGCGGGGCTTGGGAGGCCGCTTGTATGTGCTGGTGAAGTTGCGAATGAAGACTTCCGTGAAGTCTAGCCAGCTGTTGACGCTGTAGGGCTTGAGGCTGTTCAACCAGGTGCGTGTCGTGCCTTGAAGCATGAGCGGGACGTACTTCACGGCAACGCGTCTGTTGCCGTTTGCTATGCTGACTGTGGTGGAGTAGTCGATCAACCAGTCTTCCGGCTTCACGGAGTCGTTGTATTTTGGCGTGTCTCTTGGGAGTGAGAACCCTTTGGGGAAGGGCTCGTCGTGGATGCGGGGGCCAAAGCAAGGCGGGCCGACATCATCTTCTTCTTCTAGCGCCAGGGATCGTGCTAGGCGGTCGATCCGATGGCGGGCATCATTCTCGCCGACTCCTTCACGGTGGCCTAGTCGGTCGCCGAGAGTCAGATGCGTGACAGGCGGCGGGGTGGGATATCTCTCCCCACGAGGCGGGGGAGGAGGCGGATTGCCTTGTTGTTCCACAGCTCGGGGGCGGCCTTCTGCGTCGCGCTCAATGGTGAGCCGAGTCCGACTGTGGCTAGCAGCCGCCGACTTGTCTTTTCTTGCGCGGGCGCCACTTGCAGTCGGCGTCCGGGATGTCGCGCCATGCTCTCGGCGTGGGGGAGGACTTCCAGCGCGGGCGCCGGCTTCATGCCGCTCTGCGGCCGCGTCGATCAGCTGCTGGATGCGTCTAGTCATGTAGGGGAGCTTGTCGGCCCCCAGCCCGTTCAGCTCGTCTACGGCCGCCTGAGCGGCACGCAGGTTCTCGAGCGGCGTGGCGTAGACTGGGCGGTCTGCTCCCAGCATGCTGGCGATGGCCACGCCGCGCTTCTTGACGATGCCGGCTCGGCTCGGCCCGCTAGGAGGCGGCGTACCAAATGCGGCGTGGTCGACTTTGCACTGGTGAGCCTCAGTGAGGCGTCTCATGGATGCTATCTTCTGGCCCTCCGCGATGAGGGCGAGGCTGCGTGCCTCCAGTGTCTCGGCGTCGGCGTCGGCCGGGATGGGGGCGGACAGGTCGTGTAGCGCTGCTTGTAGGGCGTCGTGGGCGTTCTCGCCTAAGGCGGCGCCATGGCTGATGACCAGCACCTCAGTGACAGTGCTGCCGCCACTGTCGGCTCGAGGAAGAGGGTCGTCGATGATCACCACGTTGGTGGGGAAGGCGTCAAGCGATGCCGTGTCGGAGTCGACAAGCATCGGGTCGGTGGAGCCGACCGACTCCAAATCCACAGCAGGCTCGCTGGAGACATGAAGCTGGTCGAGGAGGCTGACGAGGCGGCTCTCGGGGTAGTCTGTGCCCGCGTCGGACGCAGGCTCGTCGGAGATGCGAGCCTCGCCAAGAAGATTGGCGAGGCAGCTCGCCGCGCAGGCGTCGTCGGCGCCTTGCAGCGCGTCGGGGCAAGCGCCATCGGGCGTGCCGGGCTGGCTACGCTCGCTGGGAAGGAAATGGGTTCCCGTCCAGAACAGGTCTCCGGACGACGATGCACCTGGCCCCACGGTGGGTGCCAAATGTCGGGTGGTAGGTGACATATGCCAACGGGTGGCTTATCATTGTGGGAGCCAGTAAGACATCGCCGGTGCCTGGAAACGGGATAAGGCAAAGACATGCACGCCGGCGAATCTTATCCAGGTTCGGGGCTCTCCGTGGAGATAACACCCCTAGTCCTACTCTACGGGGTCTCGCATGATCACTAGATCAACACCAGTGGCTACAAGTGGCTCCTTGAGCTGTTTTGCTAGAGGAGGAAGAAGGGCAAGGCTAGCTCTCCTCTTCTCTCTACGTGGTGTCTAAAATTCTCCAAGATCAACCCTTTTCATGGGTGCCCTGGGGGGTTTATATAGGCCTACCCCCCAGTGGTACAATGGTAATCCGGCTGGATGCGGGTCCAGGCCGTCAGTGTCTGTATCCGCCGGCTTCTCCGCCGACTGGTGGGTCCCGCCGGCTGCTGGTTACTGTAGCCTCGCCCCTGATGACGAGGGCTTTGCTGAGGTAAGCATGGCTACAGTGCCGCCGTCCGGCGGACTCTCACTGTAGCCTTACCTCGTCTTGTCTTCTTAATGATGCACATACTTCGAGGGAGTGAGGTAGCCGGCTATTGGGAGCCGGCTACACCCCAGGCCGACTAAAAGGGGGCTTGACCACCTTCGAGCGTCTCTCTTGCTGTAGGGGCCCGCCGCCCGCGGGCCGTACTGACAACCCATTGTGGGTGGCGTCATGGTCAACATGGCTACAGTGCCGCGCCGGACGGGGGATGGCCGACCCGTACGGCGCACTGTGGTCATGCGTGCTACGGGATTCGGGGTTGGCAGACTTTACTGTAGCCACGCTCGGTCTTGTCACCGTTATGTGGGTGCTGTCCTGGAGGGTGCAATCTTGGCCGCTTGCCGGGAGTCGGTCTTCTTATGGCCGGCTTCTTGGAGTCGGCCTTCTTGTGGACGGCTTCTTGGAGTCGGCCTTCTTTTGGCTCTCTTCAGGAGGGTTTCAGGGTCGGGCCGCCTTCCAGCAGTCGGCCTGTGAGATGGCCGACCAGAGGAAGGCAGCCCCGTGCTTTGGGTGCTTGAAGGCTCGATCGGCCTAATAATTTTTGAAGAGCCAGGGGGAGTCGGTTAGGCTACCCGTGGTTATTTACTCCGACAGGGAGGGCGACGGTTCAAATGCCTCGGCTACTGCAATTTTACGATAAGGTCGGTGCTGGAGGAGTGTCGGCGACGGTTGAAGTATGGCGGTTACTAAAATTTGGGTAAAGGAATTGATGTGGGGCGGGAGTGCCCAAGATCGCGCACGGTCCAATAACAATATGCGTGTATGATAATAAGGAAAAGTGGTGCGGATCCGCCGATTTTTGCAACGCTCAAGGCAGGTAGTTTGTTTTTTATATTTCTAGCTAGCTGGTCTATCGCACACGGTTCGTCCTAATTTCCAAATAAACTTACCCGCCTTTAGCTTCCACAGGTGGTGGTTTTACAGCGCACTTGCATCGCACACGTTTAAGCCAGTACCTCCACCCTTTGCTCGCGCTTGCCCGGTCGTGGTGATTTCGGCGCACTTGCATCATACACGGTTGAGCCAGTACCTCCACCCTTTGCTCGCGCTTGCACGGTCATGGTGATTTCAGCACACTTGCATCGCACACTGTTGAGCCAGTACCTCCACCTTAATTTGCTCGCGCTTGTGCGGTCGTGGTGATTCACATCGCACTTGTATCACACACAGTTAAGATATTATATCACGTGTCCGTTGAGGGTCATCAGAGTCTTTGCAGCAAAAAATAACGTTAGGGAGGGTCAAAAGACAGCCACACCAGCATGTGACCCAAATATATATGAGTTAAAAGGGTGGTATGTGATGTTCAAAATTCCAATGCACAACTTTGACCCCGCGGGCCCACGGTTGGGCGCGTCATTGAAGATCGATGAGAGGGGCCAGAAGTCAAGAACCACCTGGAAGTGGCCAAATATATGTACAAATATTGGGGATGTTTAAAACTTTAAATACACAATGCATAACTTTGGTGGCACCTGCCTCGCAAACCCGAAAGCACCCTAACAACCACCTAGCTAGGATATATATAATGACATAATGTCTTACCTAGCTAGGATGCTTGGCCCACCACCTCCCACTTCGTGTCAGCGGGGCGGATGCACGTAATGATCGATACTTTGGTCATACATGCATGTCGCCATGACCTACCATAAGACGGACCAATGAATCTTTCGTTTGGTCAAATGACAGTTGTTGTTGTCGATAAACCGCTTGGGACAATAGATTGAACCATCATAAACATCGCACGAGAGGGACCACAAAACCAGCACCTCTTGCATGCGGCCCAAAATGATGTACGTTGGGAAGGGGTGATGTGTGTTTTCAATATAGAATAATGTACAATTTAGATGTGGTGCCTACCTCTCGATACAGACAACAACCATGAAGGCAAGGTAGTTAAGGACGAGATACGTATGCAGGGTTTGATGTAGGTCAAACCCAGCAATCCGAGCATCTGGGAGGGAATCCTGACAACGCATGAGCTCGACCTTTGGTTGACCGACTTTTGACGGTGACCGGCCCTAACATGAACTAGGAGGAATCCATTCATGGCCAACACATACCCCTCTTTATCGGTCAAAGGGATGATATATATACACTCGGGGAGCCCACAGATATCCGTGTCGTCACAAAAAACCATACAAGGGAGACGTGGTCGATCAGAAGACCCCGTATACACTGCATGCGGCCCGAAAATATGTATGGGTACGATGGTGTATGATGTGTTTAAATCCCAAATGCACAACTTCGATGGCCCACGCCAAGTACGTTACAAACCAAACACCGTACCCGACTCCAAGCCTGGTTCAATACCTATGATGTCAGTTTCCCAACTTCGAGGCGGCAGCGGGGGGGTCGTCCCACGCATGCGCTCAAACTTTATTTTGTCTAGCATGGGACACATCTATATATATATACATCTATACATCTATACACCTATATAGTGTTCGAATAACTATGAAAGTTGCTCGTTGGATGAAGCCAATCCGACGGTACAGAGATGGCAAATCCGAGCACTACTGGCCGTTGGATATCATCTACATTCCACCAGATTCTGCCACATGTACAATCTAGAAGACTCCATGGTTGAACTTAAGCATAATGCACAAACCTCAAAACACAAGCACTTCTCCTTTGTTCTCTAGAATCTTCCATATCTTAATTGCCCAAACCTTCTTTTAATGAATTGTCACTTTTTATTTTTACCTTTACAATGCACAATTCCATGAATCTTAAAATAGTTTTTTTATAAAACTAATTGATTTTGGACGAGATGAACTATAAGAATTAAACGAACATCTACATCATGCATATCTGCGAGAAGACGTGGGAAACCGATGAGAGGAATGGCGAGAAACGGTAGCCTGTTTTGAATGAAAACCTAGTAGATAAGAAAGTGTGAGCTACACGACGCATGCGCACAGTGCTTACCCATGTACTGCATGTGCTGTCGAAAGGACTCAGGGTTGCCATTCGATCTGGGAGCATCCAACGGTGCACAAGTACGATCTGTGGGGTTTGGGTTCTGGCCAGTCAGAACGCAGGACTCAGATCGCGCGCGCAATGGGGGGGATATCATACGGAAACCAACATTCGGTGGAAACCGGCGAAAACCACGTGAAAAAGATGTTTTGAAGTTTCAAAAAAATTCAAAAAAATGCGGGATATTAAGAGGATGATGTTTTATTGGCACACAAAATTTCAAGTTGAAACACATTAAGAGATGTGAGCTATGAAAAAGGCAAAATCGGTGTTGAATAGTGCCAAATAGTAATATCACTATTCAAGGCGGAATTTGTCTTTTTCATAGCTCACATCTCGTAATGTTTTTCAACTTGAAATTTTGTGTCGCAATAAAACATCACCTTCTTAACATCCCACATTTTTTTTCA
Source organism: Triticum aestivum (assembly GCF_018294505.1). Taxonomy (NCBI): domain Eukaryota; kingdom Viridiplantae; phylum Streptophyta; class Magnoliopsida; order Poales; family Poaceae; genus Triticum; species Triticum aestivum. The sequence continues at coordinate 286,900,789 of NC_057811.1, forward strand.
GATTTTATGAAACTTTAAAATATGGTTTCCACGAAGTTTTCATTGAATATCGGCTTTCGTGAGTGAACCGTGTGCTATTTGAAAACATTTCGTGAGAAGAATCTCGGTTTTTAAATCCCCGTAAATCCAAAAATAAGTTGAAAATCGTGAAACCTGCCATGGTGTCATGACATTGCACTTATATGTAGAGAAATTTTTTTCGTCCATTGCGGCGCAAGTTTTATTACAAGCCTCTTACAAACCAGAGCTTCTCTCAAAGAAGCCTCGTGGTTCCGACAGGGAAACGTGTCCCCCCTTGTGGGCGAAACGTAATCACTGCCTCTTTTCACCTTGTATTTTCTTCTACGGGCAGCATGGAACGACATGATATCCGTGCTAAAATTTAAACTTATTCAGGGTTCGTTTGGCCTTTTTATACACTAATTGAGTTTCCTAGGCATTTAATGTCCATAATTCAAATCTGAACTACAAATACATGCTCCAGTTCACCAAAATGGCTAGAAAAATTATAATGTGTCCTTGGGTGCATGTTTAGGTCCCATGCCAGGATTGGGAATGAATTACAACCGTACTGGTGTCATGGCTTGTACTCAAACATTTCGAATCTCGGTTTTTAAGTCCCCATAAATCCTAAACTCACCAGGAGGTCATCAAAGGTGGCATGGTGTCACGTCATGGCACATATATGTCGTGGTAAAAACATTGTCCAATTTGGGCCAAGCTTTATTACAAACCTCTTACAAAAACTGGAGCTTCTCTCAAAGAAGCCTCGTGGTTCTGATAGGGAAACGTGTTCCCCTTGTGGGTGAAACGTAATCACTGCCTCTTTTCGCCTTGTATTTTCTTCCACGGGCAACATGGAATGACAGTGTAACGCCCACGATGCGGCTATATCTCCCACGTGTCGAGGCACGACTTAGAGGCATAACCGCATAGTGGTTTTGTCGCAAGAAGGGTAATCTTCCCACAATCCCATATAATGAACAAGAATGGGATAACGAGAGTTGGCTTACAATCGCCACTTCACACAATACATAAATAAAATCATACATCATCCAAAATACACACATAGGTCCGACTACGGAACCAAAATAAAAGAAGACAACCCAACTGCTAGATCCCCGATCGTCCCAACTGGGCTCCACTACTGATCAACAAGAACAGAAACCACACAACAAACAAGATCTTCATCGAGCTCCCACTTGAGCTCAGTTGCGTCACCTGCACTGGTATCCTCGGCACCTGTAACTGTTTTGGAAGTATCTGTGAGTCACGAGGACTCAGCAATCTCACACCCGCGAGATCAAGACTATTTAAGCTTGTAGGAAGGAAAGGGTAGTGAGGTGGACCTGCAGCAAGCACTAAGCATATATGGTGGCTAACATACGCAAATAAGAGCGAGAAGAGAAACAACGGAACGGTCGACAACTAGCAATGATCAAGAAGTGATCCTGAACTCCTACTTACGTCAAACATAACACTAGAACCGTGTTCACTTCCCGGACTCCGCCGAGAAGAGACCATCACGGCTACACACGCGGTTGATGTATTTTAATTAAGTCAAGTGTCAGGTTCTCTACAACCGGATATTAACAAATTCCCATCTGCCACATAACTGCGGGCACGGCTCTCGAAAGTTTATACCCTGCAGGGGTGTCCCAACTTAGCCCATTATAAGCTCTCACGGTCAACGAAGGATATTCCTTCTCCCGGGAAGACCTGATCAGTCTCGGAATCCCGGTTACAAGACATTTCGACAATGGTAAAACAAAACCAGCAAAGCCGCCCGAATGTGCCGACAAATCCCGATAGGAGCTGCACATATCTCGTTCTCAGGGCACACCGGATGAACACTACGTACGACTAAAACCAATCCTCGAGTTTCCCCAAGGTGGCACTGCAAGTGGCTCTAGTTTGGACCAGCACTCAGAGGAACACTGGCCCGGGGGTTTAAATAAAGATGACCCTTGAGTCTGCAGAACCCAAGGGAAAAGGCTTAGGTAGGCAAATGGTAAAACCAAGGTTGGGCCTTGCTGGAGGAGTTTTATTCAAAGCAAACTGTCAAGGGGGCCCCATAAATCACCCAACCGTGTGAGGAACGCAAAATCAAGGAACATAACACCGGTATGACAGAAACTAGGGCGGCAAGAGTGGAACAAAACACCAGGCATAAGGCCGAGCCTTCCACCCTTTACCAAGTATATAGATGCATTAATTAAGATAAGAGATATTGTGATATCCCAACATAAACATGTTCCAACATGGAGCAATCTTCAACTTCACCTGCAACTAGCAACGCTATAAGAGGGGCTGAGCAAAAGCGGTAACATAGCCAAACAATGGTTTGCTAGGAAGGGTGACAAAGGTTAGAGGTGGTTTCATGGCAATTTGGGAGTCATGATATAGCAAGTGGTAGGTAACGCGGCATAGCAATAGAACGAACAACTAGCAAAGCAAAGATAGAAGTGATTTCGAGGGTATGGTCATCTTGCCTGCAAGGTTCTCAGAGTTGTCGAAAGCTTGATCCTTGTAAGCGTACTCAATAGGTTTCTCGTTCACGAACTCGTCTCCCGGCTCTACCCAAAGCAAGAGCACAAGCAACGAAACCACAATCAATCACGGGAGATGCACAAGCAACATGATGCAATACATGAATGATATGCGAGATATGATATGCAATGCATATGCGTGCTCCAGAAGAAAATGATGAACAAGGCAGTAACTTGGCAAACCAAGCATGCCACTGGAAAGATGAGATGATTTCGGTTGAAATCGATATAAAGATCACCGGAAACGGATGCACGGTTTGCAAATGGCAAGCAAAACAAGAATGACACGAATCTGCAATTAACAGCATGATAGCACTTAGAATGCAACAAGTAATAATGCTACAGCAGTCCAACATAGCAACAAAGCATATGGCAGTAATCTACAGGAGATGCTTGACAAACAATGAACACTGAGCTACGGCTAGATCACAACATAACAGGTTCAAACAAGCATGGCAAAAGTGCAAAAGATAACAGGTTCACAGACTTAGTGAAATTACTGAGCATGCCCGAAACAGCATCAGGTAGCAATGTTCAGAGCAAGCAATCAACATGCTACAGGAACTTAACATAGAAAAAAAAGGCACGGCATGAATCTACTAAATGCATATGACAAAAGTCCCTTACTGACCATAAGCCAAAAAGGACCAGAAGATATGATGGCAACCATGTAAACATTGCAAGTTTCGTTAATAGGTTTCAGACTTAGCAGAAAACAGAGCATGGCAGAAACAGACATTATGAGGGCACCTTTGTGAGCTTGATGCACTCACCACAAAGCAATGCATGACAAAACAAGCATATCTACAGCAAGATGGCATGTTTATGAAGCTATCCATGGCAAGAGAAAATACATAGCACGTAAGGATAAACTAAAACAAGCTTGGCAAAATTGAATATCATGTTAATAATCTGCCAGAAATATTTTATAGCAAAAGTAGAGCAGAACAAAGGCATGGATGGATCAACTATAACCATATCTACAAAATATCCTTATTGAACATCTCCAAAAGGAGCATGGATCTCTCTGTAGCCACATGGATACATGGCAACAAAATAACAGCAGTCACAGACAGTAAAATTACAGTCCCTGAAAACAGAAACATTACGAAGCCCAGTTTGCATGCTTGTGCTAGTCACCACAGAGAACACAAAAATACATGGAATACACCTCTGTAAAGCTGGCATGACATACATCAAAACACATGTAGAGCTCATGCCCATAAGATGCACAGATTAAATGCAACAAAAATAACAAATCCTCATGTTTTGATAAGTAACAGCAGTTAACAGCAATTAGCACTCTTGCACCAGAGATTTGGGCATCAAGATGGACTCAAATGAACATGGCATAATGGAACAAAATGAAGATCATCTCGAGCCGAACATTTCGATATATTACATGCACGAAACGGAGCTATATGCAGAGAGTTATAATGCGATGAACAGGAGCATGTAATGTAAGAAATCTAGGACTTCGAATATTTCGGGGAGAGGGGAGAGTCAACCTCGGGTTGACTAGATCGGGATCTGGCTCGGCTAGGGTTCGGGCGCCCGGCGGCTCGCCGGAGCTCGGGGCGGAGCCGGCCAGAGAGGAGCTCGGGGAAGGAGGCGGCGGGGAGGAGGCGCGGCGCCGGAGGAGGACGGCGGCGGCGGGGCTCGGGCTGCGGCGGCGCGGG